>NW_015505573.1:102520-123311 GCF_001515645.1 Sinocyclocheilus grahami
GTGTATATGTGTATATGTGTGTATATATATATATATATATATATATATATATATATATATATATATATATATATATATCTGTAGCCTTTGCCATCTCAGCATTCCTTTAAACACAGGACCTATTCCAAAATATAATACAACCATGTCAAACATTCCAGCTACACATATTGGACATGAACAGGTTGAAAGCTGTTGGTTTCTCTCCAGTTCATCAGAACTTGGCTTGGCGGCTTTATACAGTAACAGATTTCCAATATTATGCTTTTCAGATTGTGCCAAGCAGATCTCAGCAAGCTTGACATTTTCCTTCATATTCGGCTGCCAGTCGTAGATTGAACCACCTTGCCAACTCCTAGCGAATGGCCATTATTGATGAGCCCAAACACAATGTTTGGACGCTAGGGTAAAAGTAAGAAAAGATTGAAATCTGTGTTTCTGAATTAGCAACCAAACACAGAGCGTCTCAGGAAACACTGTCAGAGGCACACCACACGACTTTATGACCACGCCAGCAGCAATAAACACAGTACAAATGTGAACTGTCAGCTAAGCATTTGCAAATGCTATGTCTTTACTTTAATTACATCCCAGTCATGGTCATGCAACCTCTTGCTGGAAGTCAGTTTAATTGAAGGCTTGGACGTGCGCACTGTTGTTTACTGAACATAAAATGCCTCCCGAAGACACGTCGGGCAAGTGCTAGTGTTTAAACACAGACACTGCTGTCAACCACACTAAGAAACACTGAGTGGGATGATAATTGAAGGGACATAAAACATAGCAAAGACAAAGAGACGAGAGTGCAGAGTATACGACCTGGATAAACAATTGTTGGCCTTAGTGTAAACAAAGCCGATCTGCAAAAACACTGAGGACAGTTGCCACTATAGAAATTTCCACAGTGATAAGGTCTGCGGGTTTGCTTAAGGACAACGCCCAAGACCAAACACTCGGTCTGAGGTGGCTGTTAAAATGGCCGCCAGTCCAAAGGCGCCACCGAGGAGAACCAGAGCAAAGTAGCTCGACAGACTTGAACTTCCATGAATCTACTAAATTAGCATTGACATTCACATCAAAATGCTTCACTAAACCATTGCTGTAGAACTACACTGTTTTAGTAACATTAGTTGTAGCTGTTGGTTTCACAGATTTGGCTTAAACTCAAAGTTTACGAGTTAAGCTGGTAGATCAAAAAACAGATATACATTTATATATCAAGGTATTAAGATATTAGTACTATATTTTTTTCTGTAAAGCTGCCTAAAAATGTACATTGTGTATTGTGCTATATAAATGTATATAAATGATTTGACATTGATATGCAAATAGATGTTCATTTTTATGTGAGGCTAGAAAGAGACAGCTTCCTATTCTCTGCACATACACAAAAACATTTAATGCAAACAAGTTCAGTAACAAATCCACTCATATTTGAAATCTGCAATTGCACATTTGGAGTCATTAATTAACTCGTTTGACAGGCACAGATTTGTTGTCTTGTCTTACAATCCCTAACAGCAAAATCAATCATTTTATCTGTCTTTGCCTTGAGGCACTAATGAGTAATTGACATTTCTCTAAAGTTGAGAAACACTCAATCCTCAAATGATCTCATCCTCTGCCCCATCTCTCTCTCTCTCTCTCTCTCTCCCATCTATCACCAGTTGTGCTTATTACAAACGCATGATGCGCAGTCTGTTTAGTTGAGAGTGCTGGTGGAGTACTGGTACTGTGATGCGATATCCAACTCTTTCAAGCTAAACTGAACTTAAGAATACGCAATGTATTTCCTTCAAATTTAAAGGGACTATATGATGCGATTTTAAGTTTTTCTTTCTCTTTGGAGTGTTACAAGCTCTTCATGAATAGATAAGATCCCTAAAGTTGCAAAGACTAAAGTCTCAAACCCAAAGAGATATTCTTTATAAAAGTTTAGACTGGTCCACGCCCTCCTAAAACGCCTCGTTTAAACACGCCCCCACATGTCTACGTCACGATGTGGGAAGATTTGCATAATGCCGTTCAAATGTTCACGCAAAGAAAGGCGGCGTGACTTTATTGTTGCTGCCACCGCTGCCACCATGTTGTGAAGACGCTGTGTGCTTTGTAGCGAAAGTGAAGATACTTTGTTTGGCCTTCCAAAAGAGGACAAGTGAAAGTAAAAAGCCATCGTGTATTCGAAAGCAGTTTCAATGCCCCGCATATTAATAGCGGCTCCCTGATGCCCGCATTTTATATACAGTATAATTACCCAATGATATAACTGTGAGAGACAGTATTGAAATATATATTTTCCCTGTGTTTCCTTCCTGCTGTGTGAGCAACTGAAATGAACCACACTGTGAAACAGCCAATCAGAGCAGAGCTCAACATTATTATTCATGACCCTTCCAAATAAGGTAAAAACAGACCATTTCATTCTAGGGACAAAATTAGGGTTGTAAATGGACATGTAAAACCGTTTCTGGAGATTTTTTGCCCTTAACTAAGCCACATACCTTCTATGAGGATATCAGAAAACAATTTAAAATATTGTATCAGTGCATTCTATGGCACCTTTAAAATGAAATTAAGAATAAAGTGCGTTTGCTTAATATCTAATACTTTGCTCCTAAACAAAGCAGTATTAGGAGTTTTAAATACAGGCAAAACACAACCAGTCGCCTTGATCCAAGGCCTATTGTAAAGCTGGGTCTTTGAGTCTTGGCCACTAATAGGTTTGTGTTGACGTATAAGTGGAATTCTTTCTACGACACCAGTATGCTGAGATCAGGCATTGACTGAGACTGAGACTGTTATCAATGTGCCTATCAGAGCCAGACTGTAGGGTTCAGTTTCAACATGAGCTTCTCATGTGGACTGAGCGCAGGGAGCTCGGCCGGGCGAGGATTAGCCAGGAGGCCACGCTGAGCGATGCAGAACATTTGAGAACGCTGAAGCGGGAGAGGGGGTGTGAGACAGAAAGAGGACATGTGACCTTGGGGAATCGACAAGGGTGGAAAACTAGACAGGTCATTACATTAATCTGTGGCCACATGGCATTGCAGGCATTTGTTTAAGGAATAAGAATGAGAATGAAGGAATATGATCACAGAGGTGCTGGCAAAAAGAGCAGGAGTACGGTTTTCTGATGTACAGTGAACAAAGTGTAAACATGTTCATTAATATCACCTACCACATTAAACAATGGCTCAAGTTTGCTATCAGACATCTTTTGCTGACAACATTTAGTTTTGTCACCAACAGTTTTGCACATGCAAACACACACATTTTGCTTACAGATACTTTGTAATTCAAGTAATTTACAATAAAATGCATAAAATAACAATTACATCAGCAAGCACACCCACCCACATCTACATAATTTCGACCCTCCATCCAGTCAGAACAGGCTGTCACTTCAATCAGCCAGGGGTCAAGGGTCAGAAGAGTCAAATACCTGACCCCCTCTGTCAGAATGATGGGCTATGGTCAGTGTCTCATGCCTCTGCCTGATCCTCACACACAGTCTTCACAATATATTTTATTTTGATTTTTTTTTTTTTTTTAATGAACAGAGAAGAATATGTAAAGAAGTTCCATTTTTGGATGAATTAATATGGATTAATTACCATATTGTTGGGAAAATAAAATAAAATGAACTAAAATTAAATAAACACATACATGGATGCAAAGGAATTGACATGAACAACGTGCCCAGTTTGTTTACTCATGTTAACAAGATAATCTGTGAGTCGGTAGCAATTTTTACAGCTCTGTTTTCACAGCCTCTGGAGCAGTAAAGCGCTCAGGTAAAAGACAGAGTGATTTGTTTTTAATGAAGAACAGAGACGGGGGACAGCATCCTGGGGATCCCTAATGAAAGGCTACACCGCACTTTGAAGAGTTTTACGGCTTGCACAGCTTTGAGTAAATCCAAACTAAATACTTATTATTTGAAAAGGTATTAAAAGGGCAGACTCTGTAATGTGAAGGGGTCTGGTGGTGATTAGTGAACAGGACGGGAATCACGGTTAGGAATTTCATTTGAAACCCCTGGCTCTCTTGGAATTCCCTCACCTGTTGGGCTCAATCCTGCGGCACTGCTTAAACTTCATGAGACAAAATAATCCCTGCTACAAGCATTATCAGTTTATTGTAAAACAGAAGGCATATGAGAATATACACAGTACATATATTTCTAAACATGCTCACTTAAAATCTTTAAATTGGTGTTTAAATAGTTCAAAGAGTTGAATAGAAGTTCTTGGAAGTCTGCTTTACTGCATCAAACCACATTCCTCCCTGTCAGCTATGGGTTCGGTCTATAGAAGGATCATCTCTGACTAAGAGCTGTTGACCTCTGCAGATGGAAGCCTGAAATGCCATTGTGTTTTAGGTCAGGAAGATCTTAACGTGGACCGGAAGGAGATTGACATATCCTGTTTGACTGCTGATACAACTTCTTTGATTAATGAGACAGACAATGACATTTATCATGCCACAGATACATAATCAAGGTTGGAAGATGCTTCAAATGGAATATAAATTGTTACATAGAACAGGTACCTCTTAATTTACAGACAAATACCTGTAGTGCAATTCTTGATTTATGTGGTTCAGTTAAACTAGAAATATCAGAAGCTAAACTGAAGACAGCTGGAAGACAGCTCAGAGGTCAGGTGCTAAGCATTCTTTCAAAGAGAGAGAGAGAAGCAGATGGGATATTGTAAGCTCATTTGTAGGTTTGTGTATGAGTGAAAGGCTTTCGTCCAACCATGAAACCATCAGCACACCTGTCACCTGATCAAAGACCAGCAGCTCAGCCAGCAAATCTGTGTGTTTATGTTTGGGAAATGCACAAGTGTGTTGGAGCGAACAAAAGGATACAGAGAAAGAAAAGAAATACATTGCAAGCATAATCATTTGTTTTGTTGTCTCATTCACTATAATATGGTTCATTCATGCTCCAATATATATATATATATATAAAAAATCAATAATTATTAGATTACTGTCATTTAATTTGACAATTTAACAATTATAAATAATTTTGTTGTATATTTATTTTGATGGTAAAGAGCTTGAATTAAAAATGTAATCAATAATGCAATAAAATATTATAACAATTAAAAACAAACAATCAAAAAACACTTTATTGATGGTTATTTCTGCAGTCAGAATTTGAATTCTCCCTTCAGTTTCTGGTTAATCCTATTCTCTCTCAGGCATTTCTTATTCTTGTATTTGTTTTCTTCTTGTGTTTTCTTTCATTTTCCTTCCCTGTGTCTCTCCTTTCCTCCTTATTCTGAGAGTTGAGTGTTCTCACTGCTGCTCTCTGATTTAGAATGGAGCTTCAGAAAGCTTGTCAAGTTCAAATCAAAATGCAGAATGAATACTGAACTGCTGAACACATGCTATGTGTGTGTGTGTGTGTGTGTGTGTTTGTGCGTACGGCCTGTGCGACGAGGAGGCATCGCTCTTTTCCTGCTCTCTCTTTGTCAGCTCCAGGGGTTTCTGTCTGTTGTCACAGAGATGCGTGGGTGATGTCAGCTTGTTCTGTACTGCCATTTGGTTCAAATGCAGCCCATAATGATCGTGTTTTGTTCTCTTCATGTGCAGATTTTCTCCAAACTCTACTGCATAAAATAACCCCTGTTATCAAACAGAAGACACTTGAAAACTCTGAACTCAGCTAAATCGAAACCCACTCTAATACTCACACACAAAAATGTGACAGCAACAATGAGATAATTTGCCGTTTATAATACACACACTTAAAAGTGTCATATCATACATTGTTTAATCTTTTTTTTCATGTTGAGGTCCACATATTGTTATTTGAGGGGTTATTGTACTAAAATAGTCAAAATAGTTATAATTAAGTGTTACATGACTATTTTCTACCCTTTCACTGACCCTTACTAGTAGACAGGCCATTTTTGCAGCTGCACCTTTAAGATTCCTATGTAAACTGCCTCTTCTACTTTAAGTCTTAAAGGTATGCAGCAGTATCTTAAAGGAATAGTTCCCTAAAAAAATTAAAACATTTTTTTTTTAAATGTATACACTCTCATTCAAAAACTGTATGAATTTCAACAGAACAATACAACAGTGAGTAAATGATTTTAAATACATTTTCATTTTGGGGTGAACTACTTTCCCTTTGAAGGTATCAGCAATATAACAGTATCGAATTTGTCTGTAGTTTAGAAATAATATGTTCAATTCTGCTTGATGTGGCTGGTTATGAAGCAACTGACCCCTATGTCTAAAATCTCATATACGTCTCATACACGTAGATCACACAGACATACAGTACGTAGACATACACTCACACTCCAGATATTAGCAGAGGAAGATCTGTACAAATACACACAATCCAGCATAAATGGCACAGCATAACAAGCATTTTAAACTAATTAAAGAGCCATATACAGTGATAAAGGCTCTATATTCCAAGGCATTAAACTGCAGATACTCTATAAGATCACATCTAATATCAAACATTTGCAAAACAATATTTACCTCAGTCTTATTGATTGGCAGTAATCGCATGAGGAACATTTTCCACAGAGAATCAGAGATCAATATCACTGTCAATCTTCATCTCGTCCCTCCTCACTCCCCTGACACACACAAACACATTGACTATTACACAACGTCCCCTTGCCATTTTATCTCAAATAACCCAAACAATGAGGCTATGACCTGTATTTGACAGCCTTCATATACTCAAACCACAAACAATTAGCCGCTAATTCAACACTCATTTTTGCTAACAGTGATATCCTCTTTCTGCTTTTCAACCCTTTGTTCATTCACGTGATATCTGTATATTATTTCTAAAGATGCCAGACAGTGTGCTGCTATTTTGTTCATGAGTTAGCAGATTAGCAGTGGCTAGCACTAAGAGGTCAGTATCGAAGCATACCCCATACCACCTGTTCTAACCAATCAAACCGAGGCCTACAGGGCAATTATGACATTTAGTCCTGTGGATTATAATTTCAAATAAGCGTTTAGAGCATTCTCCAACGATCAAGTGAGAGTTGGAAAGAATCAATAAGAATAGACTTGAGATAATCCATAGGAGAGGGAGACACACACTCGAGTGGCTGCGGGTGTGTGTATGGAGTGGATCAATAGCTTGTGTTAAGTAGTGGAGAGGAGGTCTCATTGATGAACTAATGCTTGTTCAGACTATGTCTTCCTCTCTCTTTCTATAGATCTCGCGCTTCACTGGGTCAAGCCGAAGGGCCAGGTGGTGCAATAGAGACACACACACACACACACACACACAGATGGCCTCAGACTCTACCACCTTCCAAACGGCCTTCCCATCATGCTCTCTGAGCCCCAGTATGACATTTTTGGAGGTTAAATACTGCCACACCCCCCTTTAACCTCCTCAGCACCTGATTGGACACACACATGCTCATCACTACCAGAGCAGTAGAGCGCTGCCACTCGCTTGGGAAAAAATATTACTAGATACACCTCAGACTTTTCATTACAAAAGGTGTTTTTTGTAACACAGAATAGGTGGAAGTGTTTTCTGCATCATGCAGGAAGTCTCTTCTTCAGCTGTTCACTTTATTCTTTCTGTTTCTGAAAACAACAACTCCTGGATCCATCGTTTTCCTGTATCTCCTCAAAAGACGGCGTGATGCCTTCAGCCAACTCAGCTGCCAGGGAAACAAACCCTGTTGTGCCTAAACAAACTAAAAGCATTGTGAAGCCTCTTCATAGTCAGCCGCAGACACAAACATAACACATCATCCTGGAAACATTCCCCTCAGAGGTGTATTTCCCTGGAGCTCACTCCACCAAGAATGGCAAAGACGGCTAAGGAGGGATAGTACGAAAGCGCGAGAGAGACAGAATATTAAGAGAGTATCTAATGTAAAGGTACAGAAACAGACATGGCACATATAGATAGTGTGTGTGTGTGTGTGTGTGTGTGTGTCTGTGTGTGTGTATGTGTCTTCATCTTCCTGCCGAGTCGTCACCTTCCTTCTTCAGTTCAGCGCCTTGTTACTCCTGCCACTTGACGCCTCCTCGTGCTGCACTGCCTATGAATAATATACGAGCGTGCCACACTACAGAAGATAAAAGAGCACGCTATGTACCCTGGGTCAGAGAGAAAGAGGAAGAGCCAGAGAAAGGCAGAGGTAAAAGAGAGAACACTGTAGGAGAAAAGGATGAGTGTAGGGTGTCATTGCCAGGATCTCAGCCCTTGTCCCGTCTCCCCAGTCTTTCATACCAGCATCCGTCTTCAGCAAAGGTGACAAGACACATCACTGTCAGAAGCAGCCAGCAGCCACAGTTATTCACCTGAACATACACACACACACCTGCACACATCCGCTGTCTCTAGAGATATAATAAGTAAGAGGGCTTTGGCCCTGTGTGTGCGCTCTACAGGAACGAGAGCTGCTGTGCCCCCAGACTCCTTCTGAGGTTGGCGGAGTGAAAACAAACAACACTTTTGATCATGGGGTTTCACGTCTCACCTGGAAATGTTCATAGGAAAGACGACCCTTACTGATACAGGGTGAGAGAGTTCAGACGTTTAAGGGTTTTCACTCTCTCTGCTATGTCTTTTCTATTTTACACACATGCATGCAGACACACATTCACACTCTTACTGTCAGAGGCATCATGAACCTATTTTTCTGAGGGGATACCTATGATAGTCCAGGCTCACTTCTTTACCTTATTGAGAATGAGATAATACATGATCCAAAAAATAGTATTAAGTCAAATTTTTAATGAAGCTTTTAGCTGCAAGCATGTAATATAGAGACACAATTATGATAAAACAAGGTCAGAATTGTGAGATACAATGTCACATTCTCAGATATAAAGTTATTACCATATACAAAGTTGCAATAGTGAGATATATACACTAAAATTACGGGAAAACAAAGTCGCAATTTCAAAATATATAGTCACACTGTGAGATATAAAGTTGCATTGTAAGACAGTCGCAATTACCATATGCATAGTTTCAATCATGAGATATATAGATGTGCATAACATGAACAGTAGCAATGGACTATACAAAACTGCAATAGAAATGTATAAAGCCACAATTATGAGACATAAAATCACATTGTCACATAAAATCACAATCGCAATAAAGGCACAATTTCCCTTTCATTTAGGTGGAAACAGTCTTCCATAAAAAGTGTATATATATATACACTTTTGAGCTTACAAGTATTTTTTGAAGTAAATTAATTACTTCTGCCACAGCATTTTTTGATTTTCTTTTTTTATTTATCAAATATATTGATTCCCTCTTTTTTTGTTTTCTTAAAGTCGCATTCAAAATCCAACTGCCTCAAAAACACAAAACACAAAAGCCCTCAGTCTGAACAGGCATGACAATTCTGCAAACAGGCCACACATTCTTAAATGAAGTTCAAACTCAAGACACTGATTCTGATCATATAATCCCTGATTCCACTCGGAGAAAAGCCTAATAAAAACCTAGTTTTCACACGCTATACAAGTCGATCTCTATTCAAACCTGCAAGCTTTACGTCACACCAGCAGCTGTTTAGTCATCTGAAGTTTCACTTAATTTTTTATAGTCGGCCATCACGCGTTTGGCATGCAACGCTCTGGCGTGTAGTGTTGGGTTCCCATTGTGAATTTTGAGTATTGTCTCACAGAGAGAAAAAAAGAAAAACACCATTCAACGCACAAATCCCCTTTGGAGCCAGAGACAGAGACAATGCCACTCCAATTGCTAGTGTCTGCAATGCCATGCAATACTTGCACACACACACACACACAATACAGTGCGTGTGTGTGTGTGTGTGTTTGGGGTAGTACAGTGCTGTGTTTTCATAGCTCAAACCGGCTACCTCCCGCTCACCTCTGGAAGACAAGGTTAAGACGGATGGGCCTAATTAAAAAAATCCCCTGTCTTCAGCTGAAAGGCAGCAGGTTTCTTTTACCAGCTCTATTGTGGCTGTAATTATGGGGTGAAGTGATTAGTTCCCCCTGAAGGCAGAGAGGTGACAGACAGGCGAGCCTGCGTAACCCAAGTAACCTTTCAATATTACAGCCCTGGCCCATTGTGACGCCAGCGGATAACTAATTTCACCCAACGCACTGACGCCGTATCTGCATCTCCGTTATGCTTTTTATACCTTATTATGTCCCTCTTAATCTCTTATTTCATTTCTTTCTCTGATCCAGCTCTATCATATAACAGAACATTAAAAATACCTGCTAAAAACATACACGCTTAAAAGCTAAAGGTTAATAAGGAGGTCCCTTGTTTTCCTGGATGCTCCCGAAACATTGCTCTTGGCACTAGAGGGAAGGAGGATGTCCAAAACATGGTCCGCCCAGCCAAATGGATCCATGGGCCAGACAGAAGAGTCTGAGCAGATGACACACTACTCAAGCCGTTTAGCACGCCAGACACTGCCAGTCTTTGTGTGAAGACTTATGTATATAAAAACTGCTAATACATGTAGCTGTAGTACATATATGAATCAGTGATGGTTTGTGTCTGTGTGTGTGTGTGTGTGTGTGTGTGTGTGTGTGTGTGTATCTGAACGGTATGCCAATCGGGCCGATTATCATGCCAGCCGGTGCCATCGTTGAGCAAGGCCCTGGCGAGACACTGCTAGTGAGATACGTGCCACACGCTTTGAAGAATAGCACTAATCTGTGTTTATTAAGTGTGGGGTAACTCGAGTCCAGGAGATTAAATAGAGATTTGAGGCCGGAGCTGAAGCACCACGTCACATGCGCTTTCTCCCCGTCTGACCACACAGGAGCATATGGAGAGAGAGGAGGTGTGAAAGACTCATGCTGCCGTGAGGAGAGCAGCTGCCAATCACAGGCCTGTTTGGGGGCCTGAGCCACTAACAAGGGTTTTCTGTTCAAGGAGTTTCTCAATGACCATGGCACAAGAACAAAGATCAAAACATGCACATGGATATGCTTGCAAACACACACACACACACTTGCTTCAAACAAGTAACGCAGACTGTCGGAAGTGTCGTCTCGCATCTTGCCTCGTATGGCGTAGCAAGTTTGTGTGTGTGCCTGTATGTATTTAATAAACTGTAATTTACATAGTATACAGGCCGCAAAATCACTCCATTTATTTACAGACAAAAGCTCTGATTGGATGATTAGAATGAGAACAAGCATCTGCTCCCTGACACACATTATTAATGGCGGCTTTGTTGTTCTGTTCACTGTAGAAACAGTAAACTGCAGCAAAAGTGTCAATGAAAAAACATTCTGTGGTGACTATTATACTAGTAATATTTCAGGCAATTTAACATTCATAGCCCAAAATACCAAACAAGAAAAATATGATATAAAAAAATTATAATAACAACAGTTCAGCATGTTCTATCTGGTTGAGGCCATTAACATTCCTCATTGTATAGTCTTTTTTTGACCCTGGGTCCTATGATAATAAAGCACTGACCTACAAATTACACTGAAGCACATAAACTACTGTTCAAATGTGTGGTGTCAGCATTTTTTTTTTTTTGAAAGAAATTAATACTTTTATTCTGCAATAACACATTAAATTGATCAAGTGACAGTAAAGACATATTTACATATTATATTTTTGTAATATTTTGTAATATTATGTTATAATATTACAAATGAATTCCATTTCAAATAAGGGCTGTTTGTTTGGACTGTCCATTTATCAAATCATCTGTAAAAAATGAATCATGTATTTTGGTGTGCACAAAAATATGAAGCATTTGAACTGTTTTCAACATTTATAGTAATAAGAAATGTTTCCTGAACACCAAATCAGTATATTAGAATGATTTCTGAAGGATCATGTGACACTGAAGACTGGAGTAATGGCTGCTGAAAATTCAGCTTTGCCATCAGAGGAATAAAAATTGAAAATATATTAAAAGAGAAATGTTAAATTGTTATGATATTTCACAATATTACTGTTTTTACTGTATTTTGATCAAATAATTGCATCCTTGGTGAGCATAACTTCTTTCAAAAATAGTTTTAAAAGTTACTGAAAAAAATATAACATGATAAAAATCTAAATTTGTTAATGCTCCTGAACTGTATGTACTGTAAATCCTATAATAAAGGTTTTTCCAATTATGAGAGCAATTTAAATCTATTTTAGCATCTTCACATATTGGGAGTCAACAGTTAGCACAGCCCAGCTGCTAAGAAAAAAATACAGTACAAGGCAAACAAAACACAACAAATCTTACTCATCTGCAACAATTATGTAATATCTCTGAAAAATCTTCATTTGGGGACCTTCCTCAGCAAATATACGCTTGTAATGACTTATCATTTTATTTAATTTATTTGATGAATTAATGGGTAGTTAATTTGATAAAAACACAGCCCTAACACACATCTCAGTCACTCTGACTCGAAACATCTTGACTTTATGGCAGTTCTTTGACGACTCTTTCATTGTTGTCTAACTCATTCTTGATCGTTTATTTGATCTTGGTTAATAACCTGGCTGATAAGATAAGCATGATAGAGCTCTAAGTAAGCCGACTTGAATGAGGCCAATACTACTGACAATATCTTCACCTTCATAAGCACCCAGCCTATGTCAACATGTCTTACACACACAAAATAAAAGCAACAGGATGAGTAGTGTAGCCTGAGCCCCTGTGTGGCTGATACCTGAGGTGGTAGGGTTGGTGTAGAGTGTGTAATTATGAGTATGTTATGCATTAGCAAGCTTCCTTTGAAGTGCTTCTGCTGTTCAGGTACACACTTTAATTAGCACTGGCCTATTTTCTTCCTTGGAAAGGAGCATTCCCTGATAGGGGGTGGCATAGAGTGGAGAAAGAAAGAAAAAGAGAGAGAGAGAGAGAGAGAGAGAGAGAAAGAAAGAAAGAAAGAACCCACTGCATGACAGACATCCATCTTTCACTTTGCATTGTGGCTCACAAACACAACAAGCAAGGACAGACAAGCCATCCGCTGCCCATGCAAGTGGTTATTTCTGTTCTCTATCGGCTATACACCCCCTCTTTCCCCAGACACACACGTCATCTTCATTAGTACCATCATCATCGTCACAGTCAGCATCATTGTTATCCTTCCACCTACCCTGAGTATCTCAGAGCACACAAACACACACCCACATCCCTCCACACGGAGTACCCGTGCTATCAGCACCCTGTGAGAGAGACAATGGAGTAATACTGCGGTGTGCTGACTCTATCAGATAGAGCTGAGTGGGAGAGAATGGAAAGTTAGACAGAGGCCCTTTATCAGTGAAGGATCACATTTCAATATTCAGCAGCGCTCCCAGATAAAACCAGTGCTGATGAGAGCACCCTGATGGCCTGATACCGGCCCAGGGAAAAAAATGAAAGAAGGATGGATGGTCTGCAGAGAAAAAGAGAAGATGGACAGTAGTTTTCAGCACCGCGGCTAAAAGCCCTCACAACAGGCGGTGATTAATGTGAAGGAGTGTCCAAAGGTCACAGACTGGTCTGCGCTGCTGACCGGTCTTAAGAGAGGTTATCTACCAAACCATCCGTCACACATGCTATGGCTTTAATGAGCCACACAAAACACACATCATGCAACAATTTTATAAAAATCATAATATATTAGAAAGTCAAGAAACGATCAAGAAAATCGAGACATTTTATATATACATATAAATATATAATATTTTTACAATTATTTTTTTTTGTATTTTTACAATTAAATATATATTGAATATTTATATGTATATAATTAAAACAAATAAATTACAATTAGAATATATTAAAAATTATAATACACGCACACATATTATGAGTTGTGCATTATATTACTTGTAGTCAGACATGGTGACATACTAAGATAAACACTAATACTCTTGATACTGACCATTACAAATGAGCCTACACAAATTGAACTCATATTTACTTAAATACTGTCACCAGTTCATTCAAAATTTTATGAGCCTTTCGTACTGCTGTGAACTTGTTTCAGTACATATACAGAGAGCGAGAGAGAGAGAGAGAGAGAGAGAGAGAGAGAGAGAGAGAGAGAGAGAGCATACAGGCCACATGCAGGCACCCATGGACAAGACACATAAACCATCCAGTATGGAGATGAGGATGAGGGCCGAGTGGGTGGCAGAATGACCAGTCAGGAGGGTTCATCCGACCCCAATCAGTAAAACACACTCAAACCAATCCACCAATTCGTATACAACCCCCTGACTTCTGACACACGCACACAATGGCCCAACACAGGAACACACACACACCACACTCCTGTTGGACTGTCCACACAATCAGACTCAGGCTGATTAATCATTGGGCTCAGCCCTCATTGTGTCTGTTATTACTGATCTGAGTATACTGTCTGTTTGTCTCTGGCCTCTGGAATATCCATTAGCTGTCATTAAGCACACCACTCATTCAGCCCTCACTGACAGACGGAGGAAGGACGCTGTGTGATTTGTGGATGTGGACATCGCCTTGAGGAAACACAGTGAATATTCTTCAGTGGGAATGTTTTTATTTAACCTCCTCATGCCAAATAGAGAGAGGGACAATTGCGTTGTCTGACTATTAATTGGTTATCTGACTTTGAAAAAAAAAAAAAAATGCAATGATGTATATTAAAGTATGTGACATTCACCACTCCTCCATTTCTTCTCCAAATTATACTATGTTATCTGCTCTATCATTTACATTTGTCATTTGTTATCTTTCATATAACAATTTGGAGTGAAACTTTCATACTGAAAATGAGCAGACACAGGGAATTATGGTAAAATAAGTTCAAACATTAAAAGACACTAAGTATTTTGTCCTGTAATATAAGTTATATACACAGTATATATAAAATTTCAATTGTTTCAATATATATGTACATAAAATGTTTTGGTCACACACTTTAGTTTGGGGATGGGGACCAATTCTCACTATTAACTAACTATGACTTTTGCCTCAATAAACTCCTAATTCGCTGCTTATTAATAGTTAGAAAGGTAGTTGTTAAGTAAAGTTGTTAAGTTAAGCCAATATGCTAGTAATATGCATGCTAATAAGCAAATAATTAACAGTGAGAATTTGTCCCTAAAATAAAGTATTACCAATGTTTTATTAAAAATTAATTTTTTTATCTCAGGGCTGAGGAGATTAATGGGATTTCTGTTAATAATTACTTGAGCAATTATGCAAATATGCCACATTACAGTTACTAGATATATAATAGATATCCAAATGATTAAGTATTCAAACATTAGTGATATCAGTTGCAATTCACTGTTTGTTTCTTTGTATGTATTATTAGAATGGCTTCAACAAACAAGATGCTGTGATTACTTTGTGCTCTGTTTTACTATCGATATCTCTGTGAGTTCCACCATGCATGCATAAGGCTTTCCCAAGACATAAATATGTGTACGTGTGTGTGTGTGTGTGTGTGTGTGTGTGTGTGTGTGTGTGTGAGAGAGACACAACAGTGAGTCCTTAAAAGCACATATATTAAACAAAGCCTCTTGCATCCCAAGGCACAGTCAACAGCTGTTTTGGGTGATATTTTATTAATGCTGTAGTTTTAATTAGTTTAATTACATTCAGCCCTCTGTGCATAATTTTCCCTTATTTAATGCAAAACAACCAAAAACTGCCTCAACTGCCATTTCAGTACACAGAAAAAAAAGACTCATAGCCCTGTGGCTGTATGATTTTTAACATGGAGTCTCTTTAAAATAAAGGCACAGCATGTAGTTTAAACAGCTGGTGAACTCAAAGGGACCCCGGTTCGAATCCGGCCTGCGCCATGTACCCAATCATTTCTACCTTAGCTTTTCTGTCTGATAGACACGGTCTTATAAATCAAAGGCAAAATTCCATAGACACAACTGAAATAACAGTACTGAAAGGAATACAACTACTTGCACAATTACTTGTCTTCAAAGATTCCTAAGGATATTAGCTCTAAACAAAGGAATGGTCCAAAAAAAAAAAAAACCCTCTCAATACTTGTATTCTGCCTCTGTTTATCTGTGCACTTCACCTCCCGCACTGAATCGTCTGTAAAATGAAATGCATGGTGTTTGTGTAAACAGTTTATCTGAGCTTCTGTAGACAGCTGTTCGCAGGATTGTCTGAGTGGCTGTAAAACAATAAGGGAAGTGTACGATCATCAGTGTGTAAGAGGAGCGCATGTACGCACACACAGCTCTCTAGTGGGCTGTGGAGAATGCGGACTGGGCCGTTACTGTGTTTCACCAAGCAGCAGAGCCGAAATGCCAAGATGGCACTGAACCCAAGGGGGAACACAGTTCTTTATTAACACTGCAACCCGAAACTCTGGATGAGGACATAACCATGGACGTTTATTGGAATGCCACAATGGTTAGTCAGCAGCAATCCAATCTGTGTGTGTGAGAGAGAGCGAGAGAGAGTGAGTGTGTGTGTGTGTGTGTGTGTGTGTGTGTGTGTGTGTGTGTGTGTGTGTGTGTGTGTGCTGTAGGGGCAGGTCTCATTTCCACTACAGGAATGAAGATGAGACTAAACTTATTTAATGACAAAGGCTAGTGCTGTTCGAAGCAGAAGCCGTTAGATGAGCAATTGCACAGAACAAATCCACTGATATCTATGACAGTAGATAGTGTTATGGGGGAGGCGAATCAGATCTTTGGAAATACAATTTTTTAAAAATCTATATCGTTTACCAATTATCAAAGGGTAGAGTGCATATGGGCGACGGAAAGTGAGTTTGAATGAGCATGTGTGTGACAGAAAATGAGCCTGCGTATGTGCATAAGAGATGCTCTCGTGGACAGATCGCTCCTATTCTCGGGTTCTGGAAGCAATTTCGCCCCACACACATTGACAAAGCGGCCGCCATGCCGCGAGCGTCACAAAACGGCTAAATTTATTCCTGTCCTTCCTCCACCTGGTCAGCGATATCACTCACTGCCCCAGACAGCTTTAGGAGACAATTACCAGCTAACGGAGCAGGAAAGATCTCTTAAGAACCATGTTTTGCCCAGTTTATCAATGCCAATAGCATTATCGTAGCGATTAGGAGGATGAAAATGTGCTCTTTTGGTAATTCAACACATTGAGGCGAAACTTGATAACATGAGCAGCCCACTCTCCTTCCCCATGAGCCTCTCTGGCTGAGGTGTTTGAAACATCCT
Source organism: Sinocyclocheilus grahami (assembly GCF_001515645.1). Classification (NCBI taxonomy): domain Eukaryota; kingdom Metazoa; phylum Chordata; class Actinopteri; order Cypriniformes; family Cyprinidae; genus Sinocyclocheilus; species Sinocyclocheilus grahami. The sequence continues at coordinate 119,664 of NW_015505573.1, forward strand.
GGCTTCCTGTACCATAGCTGAGTATAGTATTTCTGGTGTGTGTGTGTGTGTTTGTGCGTAGGGGGTTTATGTTTTACCATCAGCAGGAGGAGCTTGGAATGATAATGTTGTTTCGCTAAATAGCAGACCTAAAGGTCAGCTGCCAGGGGCCTCTTGAGCAACATGGTCCAGTCTCGGAAATAGATTGACTATTTATTGAGTGCGGGCAAAGCAGGGGAATACTCTGGCATCTCATGATGGACCAAAATTCCCTGTTCTTTATTTCCTCTGTGCGTGGGAAGAGAGGCTTATGCGTTCACACAACCATTAACAGACTAAAAGACACTCACACGTACCCTCCTAAGAATATCAGAGGTATGTCAACAGCAGCAGAGTTACGAGAGACACTCGTTGTAAAGCACACACACCATATGAGATCCCATGGCTGACAAAACAGTGTCCACTTATTTAATGTTACAATACTAATATAGATAATAAGACTACATAGTAGACAATGAGTAGAATTATGTACCTTTTGGTTATTGGTCTAGCACTGGCTCAACAGTGTTCAGCTGTTGCCCACCACTGGCCTGCATGTGGACCCCATACTGGGCATTCTTGTTTCTAGATAAAGTAAACAAAATAATTAGTTAAATAAAAGTTATGACTAAAATAAAAATTATAGATACACATAATAATTTAAGACAAAAAGAAACATTACGCATAATTAAAAATAGTCAATGCACTATTTTTTTTAATTAATTAACATTTTACATGGTAATTCCAATTCCAATGGCAAAATTTTAATTCCATTTAATAAAAAAAGAAGTGTAATTTGAGTCTGAATTTTAGAATTAAAATGCAATTTAAAGAAATCCACATGACTGCTGTAAGTAGGCATTACCCATAGATATTCCTTGAAAACAATTTCTGAATGGAAAAAACTAATTTTTTATTTAAACATAACACACGGGATTCTGAAGATGGATGGATGGAACGTGCACTTTTTGAAAGTCAATTTTGCCTAGCCATGATTTTCAGGCCAAACCCAGACAAATTACAGAGGTAGCATTAGTAATACTAAGCCACTAATCACTGGGAAAATTATAATCAACCTCCAGCATAAAGCTCTATTAATATTTAACAATAATTAAGAATATGTACACATGCAATATCAATTATTGATTTCTGAACTGATGCATTGACCTCCCAGGGGACAGGTTGGGATATGATCAATCAGATACAGACAGGGAGAGAGAGACAGAAAGATAAAGAGTGAGAGTGATGCTGGAGCCAGCACTTCTCTCTCTCTCTCTAGCTTCATAGCTTCAGGCCTCTGGGACCTCCTTTAAAGATGATTCAACATTAATAGCAATATCTTTAATGCTCAGACATTAGCGATAGCAATAATTAATGCATGAATAATCACGATGTAAAAAGCATTATCAATAATTGTATGAATAATGCACATTCATTATGCATGAGTCTGGCCTCAGGGCTGAATTTGGCATTTTTGTTCTTGTCCAGAACACAGAGAGAAAGATGCAACATCCTCGCCTTTGATCAAAACACTAACTTATATGGCATTCGGGCTGCTGGCTCAGCATTGGCCCACCGGTGGGGTACATGTGGACCCTAAGAACATGCGTGGGTCATGTTTAGCATGCTTTGAGGGGCAGGCTGGGGCTGGCACAGGTCAAGCAGAGTGAGATGCATTAGTATTCTATCCGTTCACAGCGCTTTAGCAGCTCTAACAGGAAAGGCCTGTTCCCGAGAGCTTCATCGAGATTAGCGCTTATCACAGACTGCTATGCAGATATCACCAGAGACTAATGAAGACACAGCACTGCTCTGCATATGTTGCTACCGTTACCCTCCCTTCCTCTGATGGAAAAGCCACATCAGACACATACTATATCAACTTTCAATGCCACTTTTATTATTTGAAGTTGAATATTGTGTCACATGTTCTTGGAAAGACACCTTGGATTTCAGTGCATGTGTCTACTGTAGGTGTGTGTGTGTGTGTGTGTGTGTGTGTGTGTGTGTGAGCTTAATCCTAGATGTAGGACATTACCCCATGTCCCCACTTTTCAAAACGCTTATAAATCACACAGAATGGAGTGTATTGAAAATCTGAAATAGCACAAAGTTTACTATAAGGGGTAGGTTTAGGGGTAGGGTTGGTGTAGGGCAATAGAATATATGGTTTGTACAGTATAAAAACCATTACGCCTATGGGATGTCCCCACTTTTCACAAAAACAAACGTGTGTGTGTGTCTGTGTGAGAAGGTTTAAAAATCGGTGGCCCACTTTGCCTCATCAGATTGGACCACAGTGAGAGATCAAATTTAGAGGAAGGACATTATCTTTTGCTGACAGTGAGGGATGGCGGGACCAGAGAGGGGTGGACACCATAATGAGGATGGCGACTGCTTTTAGTGTGGCACCTCTGGCTTGCCTGGGCCTCCCAGGGTAGTGCAATCTCTCAGTGTCAACAGTTCTCTGAAAGCCTGATTCAATTAAGATTAAAGGAGAGCAGAGAGTGGCAGGGGTCAGTTTGATCAGAGCGATTGGCGCCTCTCTTGTTTTTACTCATCTTATAATATTTTCTTTGCCTCTCTTTCTTTTTTCCCAGGCTAACTAGGTAAGGTCCTTTGATTATCAGAATGGTGTTGTTCATACTAGCGCTATGAGTGGCGGAGTGTGTGTTTCATGGTAAGTGCACACATAAGTGTGTCAAATAGCCAACAGGGCAACATTTAAGCTAGCACTACTCAGTATTACTTTTTTTTCACCTTGGATAAAAGTGTTTTTTTTATAAATAAAATATCTTTGGGTTGAATTTCCAATTGATTTTTCCCTTTTTTTGTATAGACACAAAATAGACTAAATAGACAGAACCCAAAATATATGACTATTCATAACAACTGAATGATGGAAAACAACTTCGCAATATACACCGTTCAAACATTTGGGGTCAGTAAGATTTTTTTTATGGTTTTTTTTATTACAATTTAAAATAACTGTGTAGGGAGGCCAACCAGTTGGAGTGGAAAAAGGAAATGACGTGCTGTACAAAAAGTTGATGCAAAATCCAAAAATGGTGTTTTATTGGAAGGTGCTAAAATATTTACAGTGCAGGAGAAAACAAAAATAAACAAAAACTGTAAAAAAAGAAAAGAAAACAGCAACAACGTGCTAATTTTGGCTAAACCAGATGGCCCAAGTTTGCAACCCTGCTCAGTATTAGAGTTCACAATCAGAACTGAAATCCTTTCAGCCATCACGCCTATTTATAGGCTGAAGCCCCACCTATAGAGCCTACCAACTATGTACAAACGTTTTAGGTTGTAATGATCAAATTAAAAAACATAAACACCCAACACAACACTAAAACCTTCCAAATAGGTAAAACAACAACCATTAACAGGGGAAGAGTTTAACTACTAATTAAATAGCAAAAACTAATTTTTCCAAATCCCCTCCCCCTCTGACATCACACCAAAATGGTATCTTCCACAGGAAGTGATGTGGCTGTCGCTTTAAAAAAAAAACAGATTAACCTGCATTATGGGTTTGGTTGAACAGAGTGTGAACCGGGAAGTTTAACTACAAAAAAGGTTTGTGGCAAATATGTGGAAAAATAAAGGTAATTATCATATGAA
>NW_015505573.1:123602-124559 GCF_001515645.1 Sinocyclocheilus grahami
GAAAACAACTTCGCCACAGTATCAGTGATATGGGTGTATGTTTGTAAGTCCAAGTTTATAGAGTCACCAGGTTAACCTGTGACAAACTGTTTTCTATTTTAATATATTTTAAAATAAAATGTATTCCTGTAATTGCTATGCTGAATTTTCAACAGCCATTACTCTAGTCTTTAGTGTCACATGATCCTTCAGAAATCATCTGATCTACTGATTTGGTGCTCAAGAAACATTTTGTATTATTATCAATGTTAAAGGGGTCATATGATGTGATTTCAATTTGTCCTTTCTCTTTGGAGTGTTACAAGCTCTTGGTGCATAAAGAAGATATGTAAAGTTGCAAAGACTAAAGTCTCAAATCCAAAGAGATATTCTTTATAAAAGTTAAGAGTTAACCACGCCTACCAAAAACGGCTCGTTCTAACACGCACCAACATGTCTACGTCACTATGTGGGAAGATTTGCATAACACCGCCCAAATGTTCACGCAAAGAAAGAAGGCGTAATTTTTATTCTCGCTGCAGTATTGTTGCCGCCACCATGTCGTGAAGAGCTGTGCGTTTCGTTCTGAAATCGAAACTACTTTGTTTGGTCTTCCAAAAGAGGACAATATCCGCTTTGTCATGCCTAGAGCTGATCCGTGCTGGTCGCTGAGGAAATACATCAACTTAGTGCTGTGGATCGCCGGATCGGCTTTCACCGTGGACGAAGCGGAGTCCAGTCCGGGGTCGCCACATGTGGTTGCCACTCCTTCGTCGAATCCGCCGGCTGCACCGTTCTCAAGCCCGCCGCCTCTGCTCACTGTAGCCCGGCCTCAGCTCACGCTAGGCCGCGGCTTCTGCTCACGTTAGGCCGCCGTGTGTTTCGTTGTGAAAGCGAAACTACTTTGTTTGGCCTTCCAAAAGAGGACACGACTACAAATCAGTGGTTAAGTTGTATTTACAACACTGTTCCAGAACA
>NW_015505573.1:124966-148140 GCF_001515645.1 Sinocyclocheilus grahami
TACACCAAATAATGTTCTTTTTAGCAACATCATATGACCCCTTTAAAGGATCAAAATAGAGTGTGACTAAAACAATAACTCAAGACCTACAACGAATCTGCACCTGCAGAACTCAGAAACAGCATGCAACCAGCGGTACATTTCAAACGTTAAAGCATAAGTTTGATATTTAAAATGTTGTGGTTCCTAGGATTTTTGTGCAAATCTTTTTGAGTCTTTGATATATAGAAAGTTCAAAAGAACAGCATTTATTTGAAATATAAATATTTTGTAACATTATAAATCTATTTAGCATCTCTTTTGATTAATTTAATGCATCCCTGCGGAATACAAGTATTAATTTCTTAGTGTATTCTACATTAATATAAATATTAATATTTATATTAAAATGTCATTTATATATCATTGCTAATACCATTATATAAGATTTTTGTCATTTCACACATTGTCTACTTGCCTTATTAACACAGATAAATAATAAAGTCAGGCCCTTGAGGCTAAAAGGATCCTGATTTGTGGCCCCCGAGCTTTCCAAAGTTAAGCCCTGCTTTACTCCATTCTAGGTTCAAGCTTATTAATCTGCCATTAGGAAGAAAACATTAGAGTCCACATGTGTGTGTGCATGCATGTGTTGTGTTGACATACTGTTCTGCCTAAAACTATACACCATCTCAGGTATTTATCTCCACCAGGAACTTTCATCCCTCTGCAGCACTTTATCAGCCATTAACAGCCTCCAATTACACACGCTTCAGCAATTAAGGCCATTTCATTACCTAATATAGTCAAACCTAGTCCTATGACTGAGGGGATAATTTAGTACCTTAAACCCAAACTCAGCATGGGATTAGAGGGGAAATCTGAGCACAACAAACAATCTTTACTGACTCTAATATACACCCATCCAACCAGGGCACAATGCTGTGAACTTTGACCTCTGAAGTGACTCTGCTATGCCCGGGTTAACGTTACACCCTGTTTTACCCCACAGCTGCGCCTCATTATTACACCCCATTAAAAAGCGGGCAGGCATCGAAGGGAAGCTTGGCAGCTTTAAAGTACGTGAGAGAGAGAGAGACAGCACAGAGAGTGAGAGAGAGAGAGAGAGAGAGAGGATGACTAAATGCAGACAGAGGCGTTAAGCCATTAAGGACTATTGTTGGACTCAAATGGTCGTCTTATAAGATCTCTGTCAATGGGAAATGGAGCCTAATGACCTGAACAGACTTCAAAGACACACAGACACACTCAATCACAGCCTCGCTCTTACACACTCACACACACACATACACATGCATAAAATGAAGAGCAAATGGAGAGTCTTTTGGTGCCTGTCCACATTTTCACTGCACTGAAGGAATGCTCGTAATATAAAGAGCTAGTAAATTACAACAGCATGTCTCTCTGTGTACTAGTTTTGCTTTTGTATACATTATTGGAAGCTTGTACAAAAGACAAATTAGCTGCAGAATGTCTATTTGCTTCCAGAAATTAAAATGGAAGTGACTAATTACAAAACTGTAAAAACAATTAATAGAATAATTAAATTATATACATATATATAATCTAGTTTAAAATGCATGTTAAGTTCTTTAACATGTTTGAAAAACTTTATAGCCTTTTCGACAACAACAAAATCAAATGACATCATGATATCAAATAATTACTACTCTATAAATATTATAAAGTTTTAAGTAGGGTGGGGAGGCTGTACCACCATGGCCTGTCATAAAAGGGTTGAATGCTCTGAATGTGGGTGTCCACCAACGTTTACCATCTAACCTGACAGAACTGGAGAGGATCTGCAAGGGGGAATGGCAGAGGATCCCCAAATCCAGGTGTGAAGAACTTGTTGCATCTTTCCCAAAAAGACTTATGGCTGTATTAGATCAAAAGGGTGTTTCTACTAAATACTGAGCAAAGGGTCTGAATACTTAGGACCATGTGATATTTCAGTTTTTTTTTTTTAATAAATCTGCAAAAATGTCAACAATTCTGTGTTTTTCTGTCAATATGGGGTGCTGTGTGTACATTAATGAGGAAAAAAAATTAACTTAAATGATTTTAGCAAATGGCTGCAATATAACAGAGTGAAAAATTTAAGGGGGTCTGAATACTTTCCGTACCCACTGTATATATATATATATATTATTTGCAATTAAATGTATTAATGTGATGGTAAATATGAATTTTCAGCAGCTGTTTCACATAATCCTTCAAAAATTATTCTACTAGGTTAGGTGCTCAAGAAATGTTTATTAATATCAATGCTGAAAATAGTTGTGCCGCTTAATATTTTTGTGAAAGCCATGCTACATTTTTTACATATTTTGTAAGAATCCAAAAGTTTAGTATAAATACATATTTTAAAACTAAAATATTTATACATGCAAGGATCATTTACAATAACACAAAAAGTAACATGCATTAATAAAATAAACAGTGTTAATACATTTTTGAATTAAAAAAACCACGCCACTGACCATCATTCTGTCCAAAATCAGAGATGAAAACATTTAACAAGACCACTCCCACACACACACACGCTCCGACTGGATCCCATGTGGGCTCAGACCATGCTTTACTTTCCTTTTAATCACTGCCCAGAAATATGCATGTCTTTCCTTTCCTCTATCTGGAAATTCAGCCCTTAAACGCTCAGCATTTAAACATACACCATTTTATTATGTACTTTAAAAAAAATGATGAGCAAATGTTTTTGTATGATTGGATGGCTATAAGAGAGAGCGGGAGGAAGGGAGAGACAGTGTGTGTGTGCTGGATACGTTTGTTTCCTTGTTGTGGGCAATTTCTTGGCAAGGTTACCCGATACGCCTCCCTGGCAAGCGCGAAAACCAAAACCCACAGTAGGTACTCAACATTTGAAAGAAGCTCTTTGATTAGAACAAAGCAAAGAAGCAAAATGGCAAAAGGGAATAAGCACTTATTTTGATCTCATCCCCTTTCATTACCCACTCACGTTTGCTTTAGGCCAGTTACCCAGGATGCTCAGCAGGACACAGAGGAAAGACTCCCTGAAAGCTGGGCTCTTTTCTCCCTGCTTGTTTTATCAACTCTAATTTCCCTCACCGCTCAGCCGCCAATTCCTGCCCCAGATTTTACATTGATCAAGTGTCAGGAAATGCCCCCACCCACCAGAGCGAGCGTTGGCACTATTTGAAAAAAAAGGGTCTCTCTCTCTCTCTCTCTCTCTCTCTTTTTACATCCTCCCTGTTTAATACAGACTAGCTGTTAAACAAACAATTGATCCCCACTTAACATATGTACCCACGTTGGCTAACACATTTTGCCAATTCGCCACAGGCAAGAAAGGCACAGAAGAGTGAGGTGGAGAGAGAGATATGGCATCTCATACAGGAAAGAAAGGAACAAGAGATGCCAAAATTGGTAGAAGAGAGTAGGATGTGTGTTGTCATGTGGCTCAGACAAGTAGAAGGTGCCTTCTCAGGCAAAGTTAATCAGCCATTTTTATGAGCTTTAAATTGAAACAATAACAGCTGTTAATGGGGAAATTGTGTGCGAGTTTAGAATCAGTTCATCTGTGTTGGGGTGTTGTCATTGTTGCCATTGTGTGAGGGCTCAACACGGTTTTAACCTGAAAAAACATTAAGCAAATGAGGGTAAAACTATTCAAATTACAAAGTAGATTGTCGCTTGTCTGTGTATATGATATAATATGATCATTTTCTTTTGTAAATCAAAAGTAATAATTTGGGAGACAAAGTCACACTGCAAGACATAAAGTCACAATTATAGGAAGTAACTTTATTTATTAAAAAGTGCAGTGTTACGTTGCATTTTATATCTCAGAATATGAAAGAAGTCGTAACTGTGAAATATTGTAATATATAGAGACACGCTGTGATTGCATTTGTAACAAAGTCACAGTTATGAGAAATAAACTCACAATTGTGAGATATGAAGTCATTATTACAAGAAATAAAGACAAAATTGTGAGATACGAATTCGCAATTATGAAAATTAGTCAGAATTGTGAGATACATAGGTGCAGTAACAATAAATAAAGTCAGAATTATGTGAAATTAAATGATCTTTAAATTGGGTTTAAACTCTCAGGCGGAACATTTTTACAAAAAGCAATTAGTGCATGTATGACAGTAAAAGCTTTAGGCTTTGAGAGTGAGTAAGTGAGTGATTGTGAGTAGAAGTAAGAGAGTTTCGGAATGTGTGTGTGTGTGTGTGTGTGTGTGTGTGTGTACTCTATGGTTACAGGTTGTGGTTAACTGCAGCATTAGTTTTACTACAAGTTTGCGGTTTTCACAGAGCTGGTCTAAATGTGCTCAGATCAGCTTTCCTAAAGCAGTCCACTAAACTGCCCTGTTATGTATCATAAAAATCCACTGACAGGTACACACACACACACTCCTGGTCTGACACAGGTCACTCTCCCTCTTCTCTAATGCGTCCTGCAACCCCCTAAAGACACAATATCTCCTTATCGCCGAGCCACTCTGTTAAGGACAAAAGGTCATCCCGGGATAATATTAAACTTATGAAGCTCTGGCTGTCCTGCCTGCTTCCAAATGTGCAGCAAAAGCATAAAAAAGGTGTTGTGTCCGTGTATGTGATTATATCTGTCCCATCATCCTCTGCACACTGACCTCAGGGTTCTGGGTTATTGGTCTCAGATGCAGGCGGCTTTTCAGTGTACAAAAGAGCCTGTTATTCCACTGCTTATTACAGCAAAGCCATACACAACACGCAACAGCACACACCGCACCACAACAGAACACAGAGGGCAGTCTTGTGCGTGTGCGTGCATGCAAGGTATTGGCGCATTCAGGGAGATTTTAGAAAGGAGGAAGTAGAGGCCACTGCATCCTGCCTCACACACAACCTCAAACAGATTCATACAGTCATACTTTGTTCTTGCCTGTGCACGCATTACGTTCATGATGGAAAATGTGCAATCTTTTAAATGGCTTCCAAGATAAACTGATACACACAAACACACAGGCTGTCACGCACGCGTACTGTATATAATTTACTGCTTTCAATTCAGCGGTAGCTATAATTACAAATACAATGTCGTGGAGTTAATCAACTAAAAGTAGCGATATTTCTAAATAATAGTACAGTGTAGCTTTTAACAGGCTCAAACTATTCTCGGTGTAGCGCGAGCAGACTACATCGCCGTTTTTAATCTTGTGCTGAGGGAAGAATCAAACGCTTACCTTAACAAGCCTTTCTCTTGTGTGTAGCACTGGAAATTCATCCTTGAGGATTTGTTCGTCCTGAACGGCCTTCTCTCTTTCTTCCATATACCGCAGTTTGATTCATTCTAATGAATCGGTTCATCATAAATCTTCCTCTCGCTCATACGTAACTTTTGAAAGTCCGATTCATTCCAGTGAACCGGTTCAGTCGGACAATTCATTTAAATTAATTCAGAATCACAAGAAAATGATTGACTTCTTAAACCACTGGCTATGTTTTCTACCTGGACAATGGTTACATAAATTAGGGTGTTTAGTTGTATTTAGTAATTTGATTTTGTTCACACAAATGTTATGATTTTTGAAAGACCAAAATAAAGGGTAAATTATTGTATAGGCTATAGTTATACATATGTTTACTTATAAAAAACATATTTCTCCCTTAAGTAACTCTAATATTTGTTTGTAGCATCTAGTGTAGTATAATAACCGGATATTATGACTGAAATATATCTAAATTACGACCTATGCTCTCAATGTCAAATGCAGAAATGGTAATCCATGCGTTTATGACCTCAAGGTTAGATTATTGTAATGCTTTATTGGGTGGTTGTTCTGCACGCTTAATAAACAAACTCCAGCTGGTCCAAAATGCAGCAGCTAGAGTTCTTACCAGGAAGTATGACCATATTAGCCCGGTTCTGTCAACACTGCACTGGCTACCTATTAAACATCGTATAGATTTTAAAATCTTGCTTATTACTTATAAAGCCCTGAATGGTTTAGCACCTCAGTATTTGAACGAGCTCTTGTTACATTATAGTCCTCCACGTCCACTGCATTCACAAAACTCTAGCAATTTGATAATCCCTAGAATATCAAAATTAACTGCGGACGGAAGATCCTTTTCCTATTTAGCACCCAAACTCTGGAATAACCTACCTAACATTGTTCGGGAGGCAGACACACTCTGTCAGTTTAAATCTAGATTAAAGACCCATCTCTTTAACCTGGCTTACACATAACACACTAACACATTTCTAATATTCAAATCCGTTAAAGGATTTTTAGGCTGCATTAATTAGGTCAACCGAAACCAGAAACACTTTCCATAACATCCGATGTACTTGCTACATCGCTAGAAGAATGGCATCTATGCTAATATTAGTCTGTTTCTCTCTTATTCCGAGGTCACCGTAGCCACCAGATCCAGTCTGTATCCAGATCAGATGGTCACTGCAGTCACCCGGATCCAGTACGTATTCAGACCAGATGGTGGATCAGCATCTAGAAAGGACCTCCACAGCCCTGAAAGACAGCGGAGACCAGGACAACTAGATGAGCCCCAGATACAGATCCCCAGTAAAGACCTTGTCTCAGACGACCACCGGGACAAGACCAGAGGAGCCAGTTGAGTCCTCTGCACAATGTGACATTGCTGCAGCCTGGAATTGAACTGCTGGTTTCGTCTGGCCAGAGGAGAACTGGCCCCCCGACTGAGCCTGGTTTCTCCCAAGGTTTTTTCTCCATTCTGTCACCGATGGAGTTTTGGTTCCTTGCCTCTGTCGCCTCTGGCTTGCTTACTTTGGGACACTTCATTTCCAGCGATATCGTTGACTTGATTGCACAGAGACTATTTAAACTGAACTGAGCTGGATGATGACATCACTGAATTCAATGACGAACTGCCTTTAACTGAAAAATGAGTGTTTACTATTGTCACTTTGCATTATTGACACACTATTTTCCTAATTAATGCTGTACAGTTGCTTTGACACAATCTGTATTGTTAAAAGCACTATATAAATAAAGGTGACTTGACTTGACTGGCTTGTAGCTTGGCAAGCTAAACTTTAAAGGTAGTTTCTCCAATACTGGACAGCATGTGTGTACTTGTGCATATTTATATTTCCGTATATGTGCACGTATGAAGAGTATCATATGTCGTTGGCCAGGTTTGAGCCATCAAATAATTTTTAATACCTGATTTTCTGTGGGAGTCCTCAGAGGTCAACTCATCGGAAAGGGATAAAAAACACAATATTTGCATATGATTTGTCACACCCACCACATTAAACTTTCATCCTGACAAAAACATGTCAGATAAATTTACATCGCTGCTCTGACAGACCAACACAAGTACGGACACAGCCCAATGCCATCGCCAATTATCACAGCTACTTTTACTATGCATCAAACTCATCTGTCGCTCCCCTGCTTTCGTCTTCCCAAATGACCCCAATAAAAACTGATCCAGCGGGGCGGATTTGCCTTTGTCACCTACATTATCACCCCTTGTATCCTCCCTCTGTATATCGAGCTGCCAATCAGAGGCGGACGGATGGCAGGCAGGCTGTGCTGATTTGAGGGGGCTTGGGCTGTATGCATGGATTTAAATAATAAAAGGGAGATTTGACTTCAGGCCCACAGAGCCTTGCCAATAAGATGGCTGGAAGAATATGGCGGTGTGTGCTTGCACAAAATAACTGCAAATTGAGGATATAATGAACACGTTTAATATTTCATACGCCCTGGATGGAAATATCTTTAGTAGGGAGATTTCTCGCTCTCTTTCATTTGCCCTCTCTCGTTCTTTCATTTTTCCTGTCTTTACTTTCTCTCCCAAACCCCCCACACAAAACCCCGTACCACAGTCCCACTCGTCCACAGGACTTTGGACTCTACTTGTCTTTGAGAACCGTGAAAGCCCTCGACTGTTGCTGTGAGGAAAGAGTTGGGAGGGAGAGATGAGAGTGACAGTTTAAAGACCATAATCATTGACAATTACACACCACCGAAAGCTTTTCCTCTCTCTTTATCCCTCCCTTCTTCTCTCGCCCTCTTACTGTTCACTTGTGACTGTGTACCATCAAAAGCAGATCTACTAATATGGTGGTGTTCTGTCACATCAGTGTTTTTAACACAACCCCAACCACCAACAGCACTAACAACCACAATAAAAACCTACTAAATCCACATACACAATGAAGGAACATCAAGTCTATTAAATTTTAACTGGCTGCAGCAGTAATTAAGACTACAGGCAGTCGTTGTGTGGCTTTGATTATGTATGACAAAATGCATTGTTCTTCATGATGCTCGCACTTCAAAACATCTCTAAAAGACCAGCATGTCACATGTTATTCCCAAACAAAGCAGCTGAAGTTACATACATAATCTAATGTTTATTGTTCCTCTCAGTGTGGTGGAGTTGATGCAAGTTCTCTCTAAGGGTTTTTATTACAATGTCTTACCTTTTCTGTATTATTATAATTTCTTACTTAAGCAATAAGGTATGAACAGCATTTCTATATTATGGATATTGTCATTACTAAAGGGCATTTTTAGGCATGACATAACTATATTTACAATAAAGCACATCCTTTTGTGCATTATTGCTAATATACACTGATCAAAATTATAAACGCAACACTTTTGTTTTTGCCCCCATTTTTCCTGAGCTGAACTCAAAGATCTAAGACTTTTTCTATGTACATAAAAGGCCTATTTCTCTCAAATATTGTTCACAAATCTGTCTAAATCTGTGTTAGTGAGCACTTCTCCTTTGCTGAGATAATCCATCCACCTCACAGGTGTGGCATATCAAGATGCTGATTAGACAGCATTATTATTGCACAGGTGTTTCTTAAACTGGCCACAATAAAAGGCCACTCTAAAATGTGCAGTTTTACTGTATTGGGGGGTCCGGGGGGGTCCGAAAACCTGTCAGTATCTGGTGTGACCACCATTTGCCTCACGCAGTGCAACACATCTCCTACATAGACAGGGGCGGACTTACCCATTAGGCAAAAGTAGGCGACCGCCTTGGGCCCCCAAAAGTCAAGGGCCCCCTAAAAATGCTTTTCATATAGGATATGAACACGCAACACGGACACGCAATCGTTTGCAGTTTACGGTGTTTATTACCACGACAACCGTCCGAGTCAGTGGCGCCTGCAGGTGTACGGCACTGTGAGTACCATGAGTGCTCAGACTGATCAGAGATTTGCCCCGCAAACATTTCAGCATTTATTATAGGCCTGTGTGTCCCGTATTTCTGTCGACTGAACCCATGCCGTTAATAAGTCAAGGGCCCCCTAAAAATGCTTTTCATATAGGATATGAACACGCAACACGGACACGCAATCGTTTGCAGTTTACGGTGTTTATTACCACGACAACCGTCCGAGTCAGTGGCGCCTGCAGGTGTACGGCACTGTGAGTACCATGAGTGCTCAGACTGATCAGAGATTTGCCCCGCAAACATTTCAGCATTTATTATAGGCCTGTGTGTCCCGTATTTCTGTCGACTGAACCCATGCCGTTAATTATGAATTTATCAGTCTTTTGCATGCCACAGTCAAATTCTGCATAGAAATATTATGCCAAATAGAAGCAGAAAATCGTGCTATACGCACTTTTATGAGATCGGGTTAGCCTACAACAATGAATTTGTTGGCTATTTTACAAATGGGAATACAACGGATTCATGACACTGTTTACATTCAAGCTACCCATAAAATGTATTGTGAAAAGTACTTTAAAGCGTCTGGAATGCAATAGAGTAATTTTAAAGCTGTTTTTTTTAAAGCATTTGCTGCATGGATAAAAATATAAATAATTAACATATCAATATATATATATATATATATATATATATATATATATATATATATATATATATATATATATATAAAATGAAAATATCAGTTTTATAATTTTTAAATCTTACTAAAAGTCATTATTTTTAATTGTATCTAGAATAATAATGCACATTTCATCATCAATGGTGTCTCTCATTAAAAGCTCACTAGCCTAAATCAGTTGCCTAATAATACACACAATTCATTAAAAGCATTCTGGGATTAATTAATTACAGACAACAATTATTATGAAATGGCAATATGACAGAAAACTGTGTGGGTATTCAAATATTTCTGATTATTCACAGCGAACTTGTGTAATCACAATAACACATTCTTTTCTCTGAAGCTGACAGACATACACTTTTAAAAAATGTATTTCCTCTTGTCATGGATCTGTGTACTGATCACTCCATCTGCATGACTTTCATGAATTATTCAGGCCGGCATTTCAAACATTAAATGCATGTTTTAATTTAATTTACCATAAGCAAAAACAAAAGCCTAACAACACTTGGAAGTGTAGCACAAACATTCAGCCTTTGCAAAACTTGCAATGGGAGCCACTGGGGATTAGATAAGATCGCACATTAGCCGTAGAAGTGCTTTAATCATGCCCAAATTCCAAAATGAAACAATGTTTTGTTTAAATTATTTAACTACTTGTACATCAACATGGTTACAAACAAGTAAAATTGTTTAAATTGAATAGTGACAGAAAAAATTGACAACTGATTGACAGAACCTGCCACACCACGCTTTGCTTTCATCTCTTCTCGGCTGTAATGATTACACACATGTTTTACACCTCACTGTGGGTTCGGCCTAGAAGTGTTTATATGATGCTATGTGTGAGTGTGCGTGGGTGTGAGGCTGAGTGTGACAGGTTGAGGTGTCCGGCCTTCTCTGACTTCTGATCTCTCCACACAGAGCCCATGCCTGATATCTGAATCATCAGTAAGGACTGAGACTCCCCTCACCTGCCCTCCCCATCTCCTCTCCCTCTCTCTGCTTCCTGTTGTTCCTGCGTGATCCTCCACTCGTGTATATGATTGGATTTTGGTTTAACAGAAACCTGTAATTACACAGCCATTGTGCTCAAGCTAAGCCAAGGATTGACAGCAGCAGAGGCACAACCACAGTGAAGGCCGCGGGTGCAGGTATTCCGCTTGAGGGTGAGCTGGGAGCCAGCCAGGTAAAATCCGAGATGTTTTAGCTGGAAATGATGGGCTGTGCTTTGGGTATGAATACTTTGAACCCCTGCCTGATGGCTGAAGGCAATGCTAACAGGATCTCCCAGTTAAAAAAAAAAAAGGTGTAAAGGTGTTCTTGAATTTTCCAGGGCAGGAGGGGAAAAACATAGGTGGCCCATTTTGCATGGCACCTTAAATGCTGTTGTTAGTCCGAAGTGCCATCTACATGGTGTGTGTTTGAATACATGGCCTCAGGCAGTGGTTGGTTTTGCACAATAATAAAGATGTGGGTGTGATGCAAATCTATAGCACAGACATACACAAAGAACAGCACGCAGAATTCCACCTAAGTGGGATTTTTAATTAAAGGTAGCCTATATTTTGTTTATGCATGTGCACCAGCAGGTTTTCACAAATCATAACATCAAACACTGTAGCCGTACTACAGTATACAGTAGATATGGTATCAGATGGTAAGACTTATCTGATACCGACCATACTATTGTATTTTATCTGGTATTGCAATATAGACCATGTGACTGATTGATAATCATTACTTCCCATATGGCAACCTTTTTTCCACTGGCCAAAATGTATTTTAAATATATGCTAAATATATTATGCAAATGGTGAAGCTCAATGAAAAATATTTTTGAATTCGAAATATATTTAGTTGCTACCTTCATATACCAAGAAAATACATTTCCAATTTTACAGTACCATACATTTATTTTCTGGCCATTTTTTATAATTTGAAGTATTTTTAAACGTATATTTTGAAAATATATTCTTTTGTGCAAGAATCTATTTATATTTTATATAACAATTTCTTAATTTTTTTGACAACTTAATGCAGTCAAGTTAATCAAGTTCATTAATCAAGTGCATTTCATGGAATTGATTAAATATTGTATTTAATAATGCCAAAGCAATAATTTTATACTTCAATGTGTTACCTTTTTGCTGTTTAGTAATTGACAATGAACTGGATAATTTTCTTCTGCAATAAGTTCCATATTCACATACAACAGTAATTATATGGTATTTAATGGAATTTACGAAGAAAAAAATACCAAAGGTACCACGTTCAAAAATACATCCATGACGCTATATGAAATTTTTGTAAAGGAATTAAGGATCAAATCAAATTTCTTCATTTTAAACCTTTAGGATAGTACTGAAAGGGCTAAACTGAAACTCATCTGTTTCAGAAATGATTTTTGACCTACATACCCTTGTGGTGCCCAAAACGACTCGTACGGTTAACACCTTGACAGGCAAAGACCCCTCTAGAGTGTGAGTGTGTGCGGCGTCCACACAGACTGACCCCTTTAGCCTTATTCCTTGTTCAGTTTACTGTGTGGATCAGTCTGTAACAAGGTACCACACACACACACACACACACACACACACACACATACTCACACACATGCCTCCCCCTGACAGTTTCCTTTCCAATCTCTCTACTCATTATCAAGACACAATGGGAAACAGCAGCAGTCTGTGCCAATACTACTATATATAAATAATGCTAGGTCAATGCTTTTGCTTCTCTTTTCTCTCTCTCTCTCTCTCCAGGAGGAGGCATTTGTGAGGACAGACTTGCAGCTGCTCTTCTGCTCTGTGCACTGAAGGTGACAGAGAGGATAAGAAAAGGGAAAAAAGAAACAAAGGGTGAGATGAGAAGTTTAAAGATGAAAAAAGCTAAAGGCTAGAAGTCTGCAGTCACAACACCTGTCTTCCTCCTCTCTTTACAGCCGCTCTACACTGACCAGTCCAACTGCTCTGAGACCCCAGGCCATCTGCTGTTAAACACACACACATGCAAACACACAACGGACCATTGCAATTAATGTAAAATTGCTCCATTGAGAGACACTCGGAATAGATATTATTAGCCGATTAATAATTACCCAATGAGTTTATAATATGCCTGTGACTGGTACTAAATGAATTAGATCTGCAGGAGAATCTGGTCCGTTTGGGTTTTACTCTTTCAGCGTGAATTATTAACAGTTTATCGTTAGCTTTAGCTCTTTATACAGCACATTCATTCCAAGTTACTGGGAATTCACTTTCCAGAAAACATTAGGGATATTTCCACACCCACCCAAATTTGTACTTGCAAGCATGCTAATGTACGCACACTAATGGATGTTTTAGGTGTCAGCACATGACATTTGCAAGGGCTTTCACAACACACCAGAAGAGCAAAAAGACAGAGCGAGTCATCCAACACTGAGCCACCCAGCACAAGGCCAGTTATGACAGCCATTTAGCCAGAATTAGCTGGCAAATTGACTAGGCTTTTACATGTAGCTGTATATTACCCAAGGGGCATTGTGAGGTTTTGAGAAGCCCTGGGCTAAAACTGACCATGGGCTGCACCGTGGATATCATGCCAGCCTAAAAGTACTCAGGTCCCTGAGGGGATTGAGGGAATGTGGATGACTCAAATGGAGGGGCAAATGGAGACACAACTTTGTACAGTGTCATTGAATCTGTGTTTTGAATGGAGAGTTTACCCAGAAATAAACATTTTATTTTAATTTACTCAAACTCAATACAAACCTAAATGCTGATCTTATGTTTTTCCACAGTCCAAATTACTTGTTTGCTATATGTCAAGTGTTCCAAAGCCATAAGATAGCTTTGTGTGGTTAAAAGAGCTCAAATTAAAGGGCTAGTTTACTTAAAAATTAAAAAGCCTGTCATCATTTACTCACTCTTATGTTGTTACAAAACTCTTTTTTTACTGTATGTTCCACAGAAGAAAGAAAGTCATACTGGTTTAGAACAAAATGAGGGTGAGTTGATTATGATAGGATTTTAATTTTTGGGTGAACCATCTGTTTCAGTCATTATTCACTGATAATCTTCCCCTCTGGTGATAAAGAGTGAGAAATGAGAGCTTCACTGAAAATATCCCGTAGAGTTATCAATGAATAACAGGTTAACTGTTCTTCTTTTCAAGGCATTTGAATGGCTTCAGAAAACGTGTAATACAATGCATTTTGGTAATTGTTTGGTTATTATTGACAGATGTGGTCACTCCACAAAACTAAATCAAATTACTTCATTTGTGACTAAATAATGCTTAATTAACAAGAATTTTCATTTTGGGGTGAGCTATTCCTTTAAATGTGAGGCTAATTTATTTATTTAATTAATGTGTATCTCTACGAAGGTAAGAGTAATTGATCTGCATTTAGAGATTGCATTTTATAATGAGCTACAAGCATTTCTGATCTACCTAGCAATAAGGGAACTCCCTCTGAAAATAGATGTGCTTTCTAATACATAAACAAAAAAGCAACAAGACTAAGAAAGCAACCATGCAGAGGTGGGGTCTTGTTACAAAGGCAGAGCATAGCCAAAATTAACAGCTCTTAGCTGGCGACAGTGTGACATCCAACTCTAACATATGCTCTTAACAGTGGTCAACACCAGATTCCACACGCACCCTGCCACATTTGCACCAGCACACACACGGACACACACCTACACCTTAACTCACTCACCTCAGCGGCTGTCAATCATGTGTCAGGGCACAGCATATAGAACAGTGACAAATAGACTGTGGATCGCTGAATGTGACCTTTCACCTTCAGTAGTGGCCTGAAGCTTGTGGGATGTCAGACCTGTAAATACAGACATCAAGTGAATGGCTTTCAGGCCTTGATTTATAGAGTGCAATTATTCAGCACATCTCTTTCATATTACCTATGCCAGATCACTGTTAACAAACGAGTAAATCAAACAGTGTAGCAAACTACTAGTAAGAAGTGTGTGTGTGTGCTCCTTTATCCCTGGGCGTCCTGGTTGATGGCACAGCCAGGTTTGATGAGTTGCTCTCTGAGTGATCGTAAATAAAGATGGGGGACATGAGCTCCCAGGATGCCGACCTCTCCTGTCACAACTTTCACCGCACACAGAGCAACTGATACATCCTCCCCCTCTCTGCCGAGAGTCCACATATTTCTCACCGCACATTGGAAATCAATAAAGAGCAAATTATTTATGGAAAATATACTCTGTGCTGAATTATTGTCAGTGCAGTGCTCGGGGGATGTGGGGCAGTGGGTTACCTTTAAAAATGCAAACACATATCAAGATCTATATGAAGCAATGTGTTTATATGTATTGGGGGATGGTGCATTTGTTTAATGCCGCTGTTTCTGAGGCTTATTTACAATGAACAAGGAGATTTTATGATAAAAATCACCCATATTAGGAAGAGTTTGAAGGCTATTTTATTATTTTTCACCTTGTTTAAGAGGCCCGAAGTCTGCGTATGAGTCTTCTTCAGTGGCAAGACTGAGTTTGTGTTTCAATAGAGGGAAGAGGGGTCATTGACAAGCTGATTTACGACAGGCACTTCGCAGGACACCAACTCCCACTAGCAGCGATACAGTCGTCACCTCAGCTTTTCTGTTCTCCCTCCTCTCTCTCTGACAGACAGCAGGCATACCTCTTCTGGAATGTTCTCTTACAATAACATTTATCAACTGAGCACATTATAAATCACTCTAGCTAAATTGGATGTGATAAGCACAGGAGTGACAGCATAACATCCCCCTCCTCTCTGCCTTAGATCAGAGGCCTCTGCACTGGAAAGACCACCAGGCCTGCCAGAGTCTCATCCTGAACCTCTGACACTTGGGCTCATTTTTGGGTGAGGTGATGGGTGTTCTATCTGTGTTAGTAAGAACATGTACACAAACTGAATTTTTGGCAGCCATTACTGCAGTCACATGATCCTTTAAAGGGGTCATATGATGCAATTTCAAATGTATAAAAGTTAAGACCACGGTCCACGCCCTCCTAAAACGCCTCGTTTCAACACGCCCCCACATGTCTACGTCACTGTGTGGGAAGATTTGCATAACACCGCCCAAATGTTCATGCAAAGAAAGGCGTAACTTTTATTCTAGCTGTAGTGTTGTTGTTGCCACCACCGCCATGTCGTGAAGGGGCTGTGTGTTTCGTTATGAAAGCTAAACTACTTTGTTTGGCCTTCCAAAAGAGGACGATATCCGCTTCGTTATACCTGGAGCTGATCCGTGCTGGTCGCTGAGGAAATACATCAACTTCGCGCTGTCGCTCGCCGGATCGGCTTTCACCGTGGACGAAGCGGAGTCCAGCCCGGGATCGTCACATGTGGTTGCCGCAAGCCTGCCGGCCGCAGTGCATTTTATGGAGGACTGTTTCCTGATCCTGGGAGAGTAGACTACAATGCGTCTGTGGCACAAAGGCTGTTTCTATAAAGTGGGGCAGTTCCAACTTTGCAAGGACAGTCTGGCACTTCTGACTCACAGCCTGTAAGTAAGTTTTTTATATTTAAAGAATTTTCCACTGACGATTCAAATGCGAGTTTTGAGCAGTGTAGAGTAACACTTGTTGTTTGTCGTTTCTCCGATCACAAATGCAGACATGTTTTTTTGGATCTTTACGTGGCACGATTCGCAACGCAATGCATAAAAAGACAGTATAAGTCATTATAATCAGTAATTATGTCCCCACTGGATGCAACAAATACCTCGTTTGTAATGGTTTTATTGGTGGTCTCGTCGCGTCGGGACACGGTATCACAGTATGGTAAGGGGCATAACATTTCCGTCACACGCTTAAGGTATTCGGCCAATCACAACGCACTGGATAGCTGACCAATCACAGCACACCTCGCTTTTCAGACCGATGAGTTTTGTAAAAATCGACGCGTTTCAGAAAGGTGGGGCATAGAGGAGAAACAATAATGTACAGTATGTGAAAAATAATGTGTTTTTTGAACCTTAAACGGCATAAACACATTGCATTACACCAAATACACAACATAATGTTCTTTTTAGCAATGCCATATGACCCCTTTAAAAATCATTCTAATATTCCAATACAATGCTCAAAAAAACATTTCCTAATTATTATTGTTGCTAACATTTTTTTAGGATTTTTTTGATAAATAGAAAGTTCAAAACAACATTTATTTGAAATGAAGTATCGTAACATTCAAAATGACTTTACTGTTATTTTACATCAAATTGACAAATCCTTGCTGAATGAAAGTATTAATTTCCTTAAAAAGACAATGATGATTTAATTACTAAAAATAAAATAAGTATGAGGAGGTACAAAATGAATCTAGCATCAAACAAAATGCCAAAGTAATAGAAAGGGAGTTTGGGTTAACCTATGATTTCCTGTCTTATATTCAACATTTTAACAGCTTCATCTCTAGTTTTTGGAGTACTAGATTAGAAAAATTATTTGTATTATTATTATATTATAATTATTATTTATAGGCCCATCTGGAAAGACATGCAAGTCTCCCTTCAGAGAAATGCACTTCTGCAACATTGTACAGGGGTTACTTTCAAACATGTACAGACATTCTTGGCAGATTTATCGTTTCTGGGTTAAAGTCAGGACACAGGCGACATAAACCACCAGGAGGCGTGTCCACGGAGGGAAGTTTGCTTTTACATATTTTCTTTTCCACCGTTTAAAAACAAGCAGTTCCCAGTCTGCTCTATGTGAGCTGAAGTCATTAAAGCCAGTGTGGAAGTGTTTGAGTCACATGGCTGTAGAGTAATGTGATCCCTGGAGAACAACTGCTGTTAACTTTAATCTCTGAAAAATCTCTCCTTTTCTCTCACCAGTCCTATACTACAGCTTATATGACTGAAAGCCATATACTGGGGTCTATTTCAATGGCTGTGTACATGTGTTTTAAAACCCCTGACAGACATACTTAAATACAAACATTGCCTTTGTGCTATAATAAACAGGACTGGATGAATGCTTGCACACATTCGTATGAAAAAACATACATGCAGAAGTATTAGACTACCCTTTGCCACCACACAAACTTTAACTTATAACACATAAACACTACAGAGCACACATAAACACAACTACAGTGCCAATGACAAACATTTACACATTTCTGTAGCCCTTATTCGATTCGAGTCACCTAAACGTCTATCAACACACATTGCGGGATCTTAATACTTGTCAGATAAAGAGGGAATAATGTCGAAAAAATTATATAGGGAAAAGGTGAAACAGAGAAAAAAGAAAAGAAATTAAAGCGAGGTTTGATTGATAAAGTCCTGAATCTGTCTATTTAGGGTCTGGCGGGAGAGGAAGCAGCTTCTGCCAGACAGAAAACCAATTAATCTGTAAACGAGCTTTACAGCGGCTGCAGCAGCAGCAGGTCTGAGCGCTGGAAACCCCCCACCTCCCACCCTCCCTACCCAGCTCTGCTCTCCTGCTCAGATAAGGCCGCAGACGGCTATTTATTGTACATTTTAATTAAGTGCTTGTTAACGCTAGTTATCGTAACAGTCACAAAATTACCATTGTAATGCATTTTGTTTGAGGAAAAATGGAGCAGGGTGTGAGTGTTTTATGAGAGCCAAGCACAGCTTGGCTTCATTTGGAAAATCACAGAGCAGGAAGCAAAGAGGAGGCATGGTGGGTGCGCGATGATCTGAGTGCCGGCGCTAATGGTTATTTAATATGGCCATCAGCGGTTCCCAGTCCCCAGCATACGGAGCGCTAGCACAATAGCCTCCAAACCCTCTTTAACACTTATTTGAGATGACAGGAAAAATGAAACCGTTTGTGCTTTCAATGGAAAAGCAATCATTGGGATATTATCCTCCGCTTGCCCTATCATGCTAATGCTGGGTAAAAATGTCACCAAATGTATTTAAAAGGCTGATGGAGTGGTGCTCTGTGATTTCTGCTGCCCGCCTGATTAATAAAAACCTTCAATTTGTATGTAAATGCAACCTGGGCCTCATATCATCCTCACACCTGCACGGAAAATAATAAACTCTAGTTTGATGCCGCAATTACCAGAGTTTATGGCGTATCCGCTGCACGACGAGCGAGGAGGAGAGAGAGCGAGAGGAAGAGAGAGCCCTTCAGGGTTAGGGAGGAGTGTAATGAGTCTAGAGCATTGCAGGTAATGAAACCGTAGCAGGGATAGAGGATGACCCCCAGGACCACCACGACCTGGTATTGATGTCCAGGTTGCAAACACATAACACACCTTAGAAACAGCTACGCATGGTAATTCATACATTAACATATGGGTCATTCCTGTTATGCAGTGCCTTTTGAACTCTATAAATAAAAAAAATTTAAAAAGAAAGAGAAGTGAAAGATAATTTGATTGTGTTCTAACATATTCTTTCCTCAAGTGTTTAAACTTTACTAACTATATACTATAGCAAGAAAACATAATGGAATGCCTAAGAGGATGGAATGTAACCACAACTCATCACACAACTCATAATATCTTTAGCTAATAAAGATATTATGAGGATATCACTGGCATTTTACTGATATAACAAAATATGAATACAATGAAAGTGAAGTGAAAAATGAATACCACTGTATATATATATATATATATATATATATATATATAGCCAATATTTCATTGTAAATTTTAGTGGGACATGACAACCAGTGACATGACAAAAAAGTAATATCCGGTGAAAGTAGTTAAATTATATAAATAAATAAAAATCAGCATACTTTGTTTTTGGAGGCCACTGAAATCAGCATTTACACGATCATTTATATGGTGATGTGCAGAAACCAGCGAATTTGTGTGCAGGAAATTTCAGCTGTCACTGAAATAGTAAATAGTTCTAACACCATCTGAATATGACAAATGTCGTTCTAGAGCAGGGGTGTCAAACTCATTTAAGGTTGAGGGCCGATTCTGAGAAAATGTCCCCTTGTGCAGGCCGAATTACCTTTCGTTAAACCTTAGTTTGCTCACAATTACATTAATTATATATATATATATATATATATATATATATATATATATATATATATATATATATATAGCCAATATTTCATTGTAAATTTTAGTGGGACATGACAACCAGTGACATGACAAAAAAGTAATATCCGGTGAAAGTAGTTAAATTATATAAATAAATAAAAATCAGCATACTTTGTTTTTGGAGGCCACTGAAATCAGCATTTTCACGATCATTTATATGGTGATGTGCAGAAACCAGCGAATTTGTGTGCAGGAAATTTCAGCTGTCACTGAAATAGTAAATAGTTCTAACACCATCTGAATATGACAAATGTCGTTCTAGAGCAGGGGTGTCAAACTCATTTAAGGTTGAGGGCCGATTCTGAGAAAATGTCCCCTTGTGCAGGCCGATTACCTTTCGTTAAACCTTAGTTTGCTCACAATTACATTAATATTAACCATACAAACTACAATATAATAAAAAATCTAAATCTAGGACAACTTTTTTTTTTAAAGATGATGCTTGGTAATTTTAGGGGTGTGCAATATTGTCACAAAATGTCTTTTTTTTATAATATTAACCATACAAACTACAATATAATAAAAAATCTAAATCTAGGACAACTTTTTTTTTTAAAGATGATGCTTTGATGATGATAATTTTAGGGGTGTGCAATATTGTCACAAAATGTCTTTTTTTTATAGTGATAATTACCATATTTTGCAGAGTGTGTTTTTTAGAGATAGCACCTTGGTTGGTTTAAGCCTGTCATGGATAAATAAATATGACACAAAAGCCGCCAGTAGGTGGCAGCAAGTCTCCGTCTTTATGAGTGATCCATCGACTCATTCATTCAAAACGGCTGATTCGTTTAGAAACCAAGCTAGTGATTGTCTTTATGAAAGGGCCACTGAATCATTGACTCAAATAATTTGTTCAAAAACACAGATTAATTCAGTAACAAAATACACAGTGCTGCCTCGGAGACACACAATTGGTTTTACTTCGGCTTTGTTAAAAACGTTTTCTTGCCAAAACAGAGATAAACAGACAGCATTGTGGCTAATATAACACACTTAATACTAGTGTCTGGTTTGTTGAGCTGTTATATAAAATCGACTCATTTGCGATCGCGCTGACATTCGGGAAAGCAACACTCTTGATATAGTTAGACATTACTATCACGACATAAATATTTGAAACTAAATTTTTTTTACGGGGCATTTTATTTTTGCCCCCATATATTGAATTATATTGTAAACTGATAACCTTCATCCGGCACTGAAATACTCTCATGATGTGTTTTTTTTTTTTTTTTGCAAAGTTACAAAATGTCAGCTCGCACATCATTAAAACAACAGTTAGGATATTAGTACACAATAAATATCGCACACTCCTCGCTCATTTACTTTCTCCATGCGAAGCTGTCCAGTGTGTCACAGTGTTTAATATTGCACACATTTACCACAGCCACGAGTTGTGATTAAACATACCTGTCGGCGTTGAGATTACTTTCTTTCCATTTCTACTTAAATAGCCTGTCCGCCCTTCCAGGTCAAATTTCTTCTTTTGGACATGTTTAAAATCAGCAGAAAATTGCCACACAAGCATCAGTTACAACGCAGCTCTCATCATATTATCCTCGTGCTGCTCGAGATTCTGGCGCCGCTTTAAAACGTGCATGTTAGGTGTCCCGAATCCCGAGGCGTAAAATCAACGTAAATAAATGAGCCATTTGTTCCGCTTCAAATTCAAAGTGAAATATTGTAGCGAATACACTTTATTTAATTTTCAAAATTATGTTTTATGTATCATTTTATAATATTGTTTCAATCATCCTGCGGGCCGGATTGGACACCTCTGTGGGCCGTATGTTTGACACCCCTGTTCTAGAGTGACATGAAAAGTTGCATGAATTCTGATATGACTGACGAAGTTTGCATTGCAAAACATGCAC
Source organism: Sinocyclocheilus grahami (assembly GCF_001515645.1). Taxonomy (NCBI): domain Eukaryota; kingdom Metazoa; phylum Chordata; class Actinopteri; order Cypriniformes; family Cyprinidae; genus Sinocyclocheilus; species Sinocyclocheilus grahami. Next base: position 146,744 of record NW_015505573.1, read on the forward strand.
TCATTTTTGAATATGGATGGATTGAGTCCACTGCAGAAATAGTTTGTTGTTGTTGCAAGGATTTGCAGTTATTTCATGGTTGAAAAAAAAAAGAAAAGAAATGAAAAAAAGAAAAATTATTGTACGCTTAGATACCTAAGAAATGTTTTATACGATATTCAGCCTTTTACTTTGATGACTTGTTTATTCTACCAAATGATGAAAGCATTATGCATGTCACTGAGAAAAGAAAATCAAAGCATTGCAAAGTTTTCCTTCTAAAAGTCCATGCATTTGCATGAGATATACTTGACATCATAAACAACCTAAAAAGAAAAAAAAAATCCTCCAAGTATGCTACATGTTCCTTGCTATTCTAAACTGTCTCAGACTGGGCTCTTGATCTCAGAGTTAATCTAACTAAACAAGTGTGTTTCCACTCCTCTGCACTGCTTTTGCATCATACACTTTCACTTCCACATCCCTCTATCACAGAACAAAAAGAGGGCGTATTGACTCAATCTGGGTTGAGTAGGTATTGCAGAGCTCAGATTAAAGGTGTATGTGTGTGTGGATGTTGACTGAAGTCATGAAGGTGACGCCCTGTGGAGTCGGACCAGCACAATGCCTTTGAAGTTCAAGTATACAGCGCCACATCTCACCTTGGCCAGAATGACCTGTATACCCGCACATATCAAAAGCGTGCATGTTAAAGGAGGTTCACGAATAACTGCTGTTGACGTTCACAGACCCTCTCTGGCTTCTCCCCTCCAATGCAATACCATCGAAACAAAAATGATGCAAGAGTGTGATCGGTAAAAAACGTGCTTCTGAAACAAAAACTTTTGTGGGATATTTTGTATATAAATGCTTTTCTAAAAGCAGTCACATTTATTCAAAGTCAAAATCTCCTACAAAGCAAGAGAAGAAATTAAATGCAGTTTACCGGAAATAACAGTGTAAATAGTGTAATATCGCATGACAGCAAACAATGCTCAAGTGGAGTTAGAACCCACAACCTTCCGGGTACTAACCCATTTTTGTTTTAAACAATTTAGCTACACTACACATTACAAACACTCAAACGGATTTAACACAGACCTTGTCACAAACGACAGTAAATAAAGTGCTCGGGTTGACCGTTTGCAAGATTCAGTCATGGATCCTGACTGCCCGAGGCCTGCCAGTCAGGAAGTCTAGGATTCAGTTGCAGTGTTGTGCTTAGTCAAAGTGCAGAGAGTTTACCGATTACTGGCTACAATGAACAGCACTCTATTAAGTGTGGGAAAGGTTGAAAGAGGTCCTACTGTATATATTATGACAGCCACAAAGGCATTGTTCTCCCTGTAAGCAAATATGTCCAGTGCAGGTGTCAGAACAACAGGATGATAGCGATTAACTGAACACAGAAATGTGAC
>NW_015505573.1:148351-152905 GCF_001515645.1 Sinocyclocheilus grahami
TGATGACTTGTTTATTCTACCAAATGATGAAAGCATTATGCATGTCACTGAGAAAAGAAAATCAAAGCATTGCAAAGTTTTCCTTCTAAAAGTCCATGCATTTGCATGAGATATACTTGACATCATAAACAACCTAAAAAGAAAAAAAAAATCCTCCAAGTATGCTACATGTTCCTTGCTATTCTAAACTGTCTCAGACTGGGCTCTTGATCTCAGAGTTAATCTAACTAAACAAGTGTGTTTCCACTCCTCTGCACTGCTTTTGCATCATACACTTTCACTTCCACATCCCTCTATCACAGAACAAAAAGAGGGCGTATTGACTCAATCTGGGTTGAGTAGGTATTGCAGAGCTCAGATTAAAGGTGTATGTGTGTGTGGATGTTGACTGAAGTCATGAAGGTGACGCCCTGTGGAGTCGGACCAGCACAATGCCTTTGAAGTTCAAGTATACAGCGCCACATCTCACCTTGGCCAGAATGACCTGTATACCCGCACATATCAAAAGCGTGCATGTTAAAGGAGGTTCACGAATAACTGCTGTTGACGTTCACAGACCCTCTCTGGCTTCTCCCCTCCAATGCAATACCATCGAAACAAAAATGATGCAAGAGTGTGATCGGTAAAAAACGTGCTTCTGAAACAAAAACTTTTGTGGGATATTTTGTATATAAATGCTTTTCTAAAAGCAGTCACATTTATTCAAAGTCAAAATCTCCTACAAAGCAAGAGAAGAAATTAAATGCAGTTTACCGGAAATAACAGTGTAAATAGTGTAATATCGCATGACAGCAAACAATGCTCAAGTGGAGTTAGAACCCACAACCTTCCGGGTACTAACCCATTTTTGTTTTAAACAATTTAGCTACACTACACATTACAAACACTCAAACGGATTTAACACAGACCTTGTCACAAACGACAGTAAATAAAGTGCTCGGGTTGACCGTTTGCAAGATTCAGTCATGGATCCTGACTGCCCGAGGCCTGCCAGTCAGGAAGTCTAGGATTCAGTTGCAGTGTTGTGCTTAGTCAAAGTGCAGAGAGTTTACCGATTACTGGCTACAATGAACAGCACTCTATTAAGTGTGGGAAAGGTTGAAAGAGGTCCTACTGTATATATTATGACAGCCACAAAGGCATTGTTCTCCCTGTAAGCAAATATGTCCAGTGCAGGTGTCAGAACAACAGGATGATAGCGATTAACTGAACACAGAAATGTGACTTTTTACCAGCATAATGTTAAGCATAAAAGGGAGGAAATTAGTAACACACTCTTTCAACACCCTGCCAGGTTTACCCTCTACAAGATTCTCCTCTCTAAACCATAATGTACAGCATCTACACACTTTGATTGTTTATGCTGGTTTTGTTGGTGCGCTTACTGCCACTAACATACGGCCTGAAAGCTGCAGGATTTTTAATAGATATTCCAATTATCACAGTTATACAGCGCTTTAACTGTGAGACTGCTCTTTGGCACTCCATATTTGGAAGTTTTAAACGTTTTTTCACAGCGCTTTAACTGTGAGACTGCTCTTTGGCACTCCATATTTGGAAGTTTTAAAAGTTTTTTCTTGTTTCAGGAGGGGTTGATGCAGATATTAACAATACAGTGTAGTGATCTGAGTGGGGTGGTAGCAGTCTCTGTATTTTTTCAGGACAATGATGGTTCTATAATACAATTCTCAATATTTTGAAAAGCAGGTTACTGCCATTATATAGCTCACTGAGATATGAACTGAAAAGTGTGAAATGTTTACCTGTGTACTTGACTTTACTGATTATACTGCATTGTTCTCATTTCAGTTCATAACTTTTTTATTTATGTTTCATCAATAATTTATTATAATCAATTTTAAATTACTTATGCCACTCAAGAATTGTCTAAGATCATTTTTGTAACTAGTTTTACCATAATTTCCACCACAGAGGGCAGTGTGGTGGAAATGACATTTCTGTAGTTTTTTGTGAAAAAAATGGAAGATAGCTTCACTGATTAGCTTTGAATTAATACTTAGCATTTCATGTATGCAAAATACTCTTATTTAACTTAAAATTTTTCGCTTTTTAAAAACACCCTTGAAGGTACATGTTTGGAAATGATGTAGAATAAGTATATCAACTGATCAAGCAATATTTACCTTGATTTTAAAGCATTTGTTGTTGATGAAAACTTTAATTCCCTCCATGTACCCTCCCAACATGTGCTCTGATGTCACTGAACATTTCCATTGAAACCACCTAAACAATCTTTCACACAAACTTTTTAAAGGGACATTACAGTGTTGTGGTGGAAATGACATTTCTGTAGTTTTTTGTGAAAAAAATGGAAGATAGCTTCACTGATTAGCTTTGAATTAATACTTAGCATTTCATGTATGCAAAATACTCTTATTTAACTTAAAATTTTTCGCTTTTTAAAAACACCCTTGAAGGTACATGTTTGGAAATGATGTAGAATAAGTATATCAACTGATCAAGCAATATTTACCTTGATTTTTCTTCATTTGTTGTTGATGAAAACTTTAATTCCCTCCATGTACCCTCCCAACATGTGCTCTGATGTCACTGAACATTTCCATTAAACTCCTCTCAGCTAGCGCGTCTTTTCAAAGTGAAAGTAGCCTTGTCACCTGACCTGAATACAGCGCGCTGATTAGCTAAAATTGACTTATCGGCTTATCATAAGTGTTATCTATTTTAATACATTTTAAAATGTATTTTATTCCTGTAATGCCAATTAGAATTTTCAGCAGCCATTACTCCAGTCTTCAGTGTCACATAATCCTTCAGAAATCCTTCTAACAAGCAGATTTGTGGCCCAAGAAACATTTTTTCATTGTTATCAATGTTGAAAATAGTTGTGCTACTTAATATTTTTGTGGAAATTGTGATAATAATATATAATGTTATTATTTTGCAGTTTCTTTGTCTGTGTCTATATAGTTGAAGCAATCTGATTTTTTGTTCCAAAGATAACTTGCAAATAGAATTGGCACCTTGCAAAACACTAGGAGTGAAAAAGAGAGTGGAAGAAAATGGGTGTGTGGTCCTGATAACTGTCTCTCATCTATCTGAATATCTGCTGCCTGGATAATGGAGTTACACAAGAGGGAACTGAATAGAACAAATCCAGCTCAGGCTCAACTCTCAGATGGGCTACATCTTCCTTTCACACCCTCTCATTTCCTCCCTCTCTCTCAGTGCCGTGTGGAGATTGGATTTTTACAGATCACAACGGCAAGGCAGCACACTCATTCAAGTGTGCTCCCCACGAGAAATGTATCATGATCTTTCATAATATTCTGTATACGGCTTCACCGAAGCGCTGCTCCTTAAATGCATTTGTGGTATTAATATTAATATTTATGGACTGTGAGTGAGGGCTGTCTATGCAGAATGGAAGAGCAAACTTTCATTAATTCCTATGGAGGGGAAAGTCCAAATTAATTCCAATTCTCATTTTAATGCCTTTATGCTAATGCAGGCACAGAGAGCAAGCAAAGAGGAGCCCAATGGAGAAGAGGGTTCAAGTTTAAAGCTCAGAGAGATCACCAGCATTCCCAATGATGGGAAGCAGACCTTGCTCACACACACATTTACTCACACACTCTGTAGTGATGGCCAATGATACACACAATTTAAATCCAAACGATAGCTTACTCCGATGAATCTAGCATCGGTGCTAAGCAAATTACACTACACCACAAATACATTGCGAAGTAAATTGAAAAACAAACTAAATGCTGCACTCGATTCGACTCCATTATCTAAACCCCCACCCCCTCTCTAATAAAAAGATATAGTCCGTTTTTTGGCCACTCACTTCAGGCTAGATGAATAAGATTCTAGTCCATCCATTTCAGTTTGTCAAGCTTGCTTAACTGAATCGAGCTCAGCCAAACACAAATAGATTGCTCCTGTGGTCTCCCATGTCCCCATCCCCTTCTCTTACACCTGTGATCATTACATATTTACTGCACAGACAAGCTCTCCCGGCTGCTGATAGTGGCCTATCCGTTAATGTCTGTGTTCTGGCACCTGCTGGGTTATTGTCATTAATTGAGCTCATTTGAGAAGCAGGTCGGGGCAATAGAAACGCAGGTGTGTGGGACAACTGTTATTATCCAAGTACGTGGACTGGTCAAAAGATGACAGATCCCTTCATCACTGGAGGTGCTGTTCCTGATGGCTGTCCATTCTTTCTACTTTTAGCCCACATTAGCAGCTAATTGAGCTTTCAGATTCATTCATATTGTCTATTTGGTATTATTTGTTAAAAAAACAGCTTAAAGTCAGGTGTAAATAGATGTAATCTGATAGTTCCAATGGTTCCAACAACACTTGTAATCTCTTTGTTAAAGTTCAGCACTGATCCTTGATTTTGTATTTCTAGGATGCCAATCTGATATTCAGAATCTCAATTAAACAATAAAACAAGACTCTAAGAATAATTAATACTCATAGATACTGGTTTCACCTGATCTGGCTGTATTTAACTTAGGAACAATAGTGTGTGTATGTGTGTGTGTGTGTGTGTGTGTGTGTGTG
>NW_015505573.1:153471-154786 GCF_001515645.1 Sinocyclocheilus grahami
GATGAATCTAGCATCGGTGCTAAGCAAATTACACTACACCACAAATACATTGCGAAGTAAATTGAAAAACAAACTAAATGCTGCACTCGATTCGACTCCATTATCTAAACCCCCACCCCCTCTCTAATAAAAAGATATAGTCCGTTTTTTGGCCACTCACTTCAGGCTGGATGAATGAGATTCTAGTCCATCCATTTCGGTTTGTCGAGCTTGCTTAACTGAATCGAGCTCGGCCAAACACAAATAGATTGCTCCTGTGGTCTCCCATGTCCCCATCCCCTTCTCTTACACCTGTGATCATTACATATTTACTGCACAGACAAGCTCTCCCGGCTGCTGATAGTGGCCTATCCGTTAATGTCTGTGTTCTGGCACCTGCTGGGTTATTGTCATTAATTGAGCTCATTTGAGAAGCAGGTCGGGGCAATAGAAACGCAGGTGTGTGGGACAACTGTTATTATCCAAGTACGTGGACTGGTCAAAAGATGACAGATCCCTTCATCACTGGAGGTGCTGTTCCTGATGGCTGTCCATTCTTTCTACTTTTAGCCCACATTAGCAGCTAATTGAGCTTTCAGATTCATTCATATTGTCTATTTGGTATTATTTGTTAAAAAAACAGCTTAAAGTCAGGTGTAAATAGATGTAATCTGATAGTTCCAATGCTTGTAATCTCTTTGTTAAAGTTCAGCACTGATCCTTGATTTTGTATTTCTAGGATGCCAATCTGATATTCAGAATCTCAATTAAACAATAAAACAAGACTCTAAGAATAATTAATACTCATAGATACTGGTTTCACCTGATCTGGCTGTATTTAACTTAGGAACAATAGTGTGTGTATGTGTGTGTGTGTGTGTGTGTGTGTGTGTGCATGTTTATGTGGTTTATGAGGACACAAATTTGTATAATAACATGTGTATGACATATGTATTACAACGAGAAGGTGCTTTATGAGGACATTTTCAGTGTCCCGTAATTAAAAAGGCTTATAAATAATTCAGAATGAGTTTTTTTGAAAATCTAAAAATGCAGAAAGTTTCCTGTGAGGGGTAGGTTTAGGGGTAGGACTGGTGTAGGGCAATAGAAAATACGGTTTGTACAGTATAAAAACCATTATGCCTATGGAGAGTCCCCATAAACCATAAAAACAAACCTGTGTGTGTGTGGGGGGGGGGGATTATAGCATTAACATTCTTGTATTATTATTATTTATGGGATGATGTCTTGTATTGTAGTTTAAATGAGATGGCATCCTAAAAATACAAACATATATATATATATATATATATATATATATATATATATATATATA
>NW_015505573.1:155676-238494 GCF_001515645.1 Sinocyclocheilus grahami
TGAAAAAGGAGCCAAATTCCAGTTGTAAACACAATGACTGAAGTCATTGCAAGCTCAACATTGCAATATATGGCAGCAACTCTTCACTGAGGTGACACTACGATGATTAACCTGACAAACTGCATGCCAATCCTCACCAACGAAATGTAGTTCAACTGTATTAACACTTATCCATCCATACATTGTGTAGACATACGAACACACACACACACTATCTCTTCTGACACCAACACGCTCTTTCGGTCTCACTCTCACCTTCCTCACTGAGCACATAGTAAGATTTATTCTAGTCCTGAAGAGCTGTGGCCGGAGCTGTACAGTATAAAAACCATTATGCCTATGGAGAGTCCCCATAAACCATAAAAACAAACCTGTGTGTGTGTGGGGGGGGGGGATTATAGCATTAACATTCTTGTATTATTATTATTTATGGGATGATGTCTTGTATTGTAGTTTAAATGAGATGGCATCCTAAAAATACAAACATATATATATACACTTATCCATCCATACATTGTGTAGACATACGAACACACACACACACTATCTCTTCTGACACCAACACGCTCTTTCGGTCTCACTCTCACCTTCCTCACTGAGCACATAGTAAGATTTATTCTAGTCCTGAAGAGCTGTGGCCGGAGCTGCTGGATATTTATGGTTTAATAAGACTTACATAAGTCTTGCAGGTGTGCTTTCCGTCCCGCCACCAAACCTATTCACATAATTTATGGAGGGCCTTTGGATTGCGTACTGATTTAGAACCTCTCTCACTCAAACTCTCCCTCTTTCTCTCAACCGTCGTGGGCCTGATCGTTGCTTAAAGCTCACCATGGTTGCTCTTTCTCTGTCTGGGTTTTGGAGGACAGGGCCTGCCAAAATGGATTCCAGTGCTCAGACAGCAAGACTCAGTCTGCTTCATTACTGAGAGTGTCTGCCACACAAATCAGATTGATATACGGATGCAGAGTGGATAAACTGATGGCGAGGGAACATTGATTGCCAAATCAGAACCTCGGAGCTGCTGGATATTTATGGTTTAATAAGACTTACATAAGTCTTGCAGGTGTGCTTTCCGTCCCGCCACCAAACCTATTCACATAATTTATGGAGGGCCTTTGGATTGCGTACTGATTTAGAACCTCTCTCACTCAAACTCTCCCTCTTTCTCTCAACCGTCGTGGGCCTGATCGTTGCTTAAAGCTCACCATGGTTGCTCTTTCTCTGTCTGGGTTTTGGAGGACAGGGCCTGCCAAAATGGATTCCAGTGCTCAGACAGCAAGACTCAGTCTGCTTCATTACTGAGAGTGTCTGCCACAGAAATCAGATTGATATACGGATGCAGAGTGGATAAACTGATGGCGAGGGAACATTGATTGCCAAATCAGAACCTAAAAAAAAAAATTGCTTCCCGTGGAGCTGGTTGTCGGATCATGCAAAGCAAACGTGTCAGTAAAGTTTAAAAGATTCTCAAGACCTCCTGTGAAAACTTTATAGCAAAAAAGTAGGTATGACTGGCTGGACCACCATTCTTTAAATCACAAAATGGAGTTTTAGACATGTGAATATTTAAGTCAGTAAGAGAGATGAGTGAAGACAGCATCAATAATACAGGATGTCATTTAAAGCTCTAGGTTAAGGCTCCTGAGTGTAGTCTGCCCATCTGGATGATGTATTGTTGAGCTCTGTGGAATGACAGGTGTGTATGAAGCTAGACCAAATGATTTAACAATGCCACAAGAAGATCAAGTTCATCACAGAGTCCGCGAGCGAGTGAAAGAGGGTTATCTGACAGGAATGCCGCTTCACCAAATAGCCTCAGACATACGGACACACACCTCTCTGCCACACTTTACACACACTCTCGCCACACCTCGTCGAACTGTCCACGCTCTCTTCCTCCTCCTCCGGGGAGCTCCCTCCATTCTCATGCAACAATGCAAAACTCCCTCATTACCATCTCCTAAATATTCATGAATATTCGGCTGGATAAGCGTGTCACCTGAAGAGTGGCCTTTTACTGTCCAATAAGCACACACATCCATCTCCCTCTCTGATAGGCCAAATAAAGGGGAACGTCCAGAGCGTGCCTCCACGAAACGAAGAAAAAGAAAGAAAGGGAATTTTGAAATGCTAAATAATAGGGGAGGGGTAGGAGTGAGGAGGATGAATCAGTCATATTGAGTGACATTCCTCAGATCTGAGCATCTTATCCAGGATGAAATATTCTTATCTGACTGTCATAGGACGTGACACAAACAGGAGGGGAGAGCAGAGCGGGCAGGTGATTGCAGAGCGTCGAACAGACGTTGCACTACAGAGGCTTTATAAAAAGAAAGACATTTTTTCTTTCGATTTTATTGTCTTTAAAAAAAATTCAGCATATGTGTACAGAATTACACGTATTATAATAGACTATTTGGATATAGGTTGTTATGTTTGTGAGTTAAAAAAAATTACAATGAGGAAAATGGATGTAATTTGCAACACCAGAACAAAAAAAAATTAATAAACAATCAGAATCTAGTGGAAACCAGATACAATGAGGTAAAAATTAATTGTTTATGGTACAGAAAAAAATGTATATATTTGTAAATTAAGTTATTTTTAAACATTGATGTTTTTATGCCCTCTGATCTCTGCAGGAAACAGCATATATATACTGTATATATATATATATATATATATATATATGAACAAAGGCATTGCTGAATATGAAAATGATTTCTCTTTTGAAAATTTGTCTTCGCCACAATGGTGCGTGACGTAACCTAAAAAGTAATATATTTTTATAGTGTTTTTTTATTATTATTGGCAGTGTGGAAATTAAATCAAAAGCATAAGGAAAAAATAACTTTTGTGCATAATGAAGGTTTTGTTCCTCAAAGAGTTTCTGTGGTATTATACAGTAATCAGTAATTCACTTAAGCAGAACTGACCAGATAACGAAAAAAGGAATTTGAGCATATCAAAAACATCACTGTGCCCTATCACTTTAGACTCTTGTCAGAGGCTTTGATGTGCCCTGCTCTCAAAATGGTAGTGTCTTTAAAAAAATTGCAGCTCAATTTAAGTCTCATCCAAGGAGCTTACAACTGTAATTAAATCATTAAATTCTTGTCTACGCTTCACAGAGCGTAGAGAAATTAACTTCCCACCAACCTCATTTTCTATTTGAACATGAAATAATGATTTTCTGCCAGTCTAATTACAAAGCCAACATCTGATCAAGCCAGCATCCAGAGGGGATTATCACATGCTGCAGTATTAGAGCTCATTACCAGCTTGAGTGCAAAATTATTACATCTTGTAATTGGATGGTGAGATTTATATACAGATCGGGCTGGTTTCTGTAAGATTGTAATTACAAGGTTCGTTGGTTAGCTACTTATCAGAACTTTGCAGGAAAACAAAACAAATGGCTGGGCGAAATGAGCATGTCATTAACCTGTAACCTCAGAGACGGGGCGAGAAGGGGGAGGGCGCACGTCTGTGCGAGCGTATGTGCGCGCGGGGTGAGTGTCTGCATTAAAGGAAATGGGTTCATCCATTTCAGCACCCACCAGAGCAGCCTGCGCACAACAGTCTGTTTCATTTATTTGACCTGCGTAATCTGTGCCTGTTAAAAAGAAAGAAGGTGGATGAGGGAGAGAGAAGGAACGAAGGGAGGGGGCTACGAGAGGAGAAAAGGAGAGGAGTAAATGAGCTGTCTCTGCCAGTAGGATGGGCTCAATGCTTCTATTACTTAAAGCTAACAGGCTGTGAAGCCATTCATTCACAGGGCTGAGAGGAGCTATTTGGGCCTGCTGGGGGAAAGGAGAGAGAGAAAGACAGAGAGATCGCTAACCTGGCTACAGTTTGAGCATACACATACATACACCAGGTAGCTTATGTTTGGTAACGGTTGATATAAACAGGCAACTAATCAATGAAAGAAAGGGCCGAGTTTATGCCGGGGGTGAAAGAAAAACTGGAGAGAGGGAAAGGGAGAAAAAGGTGAAAATAAAAATTGTTCAATTACCAATTACCTCACCAACACGTTCTTTCTTTATTTCTCTCTCTCTCTCTCTTTTTCTAGAACAAGTGATTTTGCAGCACAAATCAATGTTGGCAGGTCAGGCAGCCAGCTACTAATCTTGGCATTACAACGCTCCAATCAGCGCAAGCCAGGTAATGGAGTTGTTATTGAACTTCATAGTTAGGATTAGATTCTCAGCGAAGATCAATGCCGCTCTGAGATGAGACTGATAAAGGCCTGATAGCAATCTGAATCCCTATAGCCATCCACTGAGCCTCTCTCTCTCTCTCTCTGTGTGTGTGTGTTCGAATTCCTCTCCCTCTTGTCCTCTCTTTCGCCTTTTCTTCTGTTCCTTTTTCTCTATCGTTTGATTGGGCTACGAAGGCTTTCACCTGCATCCAGCTCTTTGTATGTTTATATATTGTTGCTTGACCTGACATAGTCATTTAAGTACTGCAGTAATTTGTCAGTGAAGAAGATGTTTATTTAAATGTCTACACTGTTTAAGAAATATAATGATTTTTGAATTATGGACTGACATAAATGAAGATAAAACACACAATGATAGGAGAAAATTTAGCATTGAGAGATATTATGATGTATCCCAAAGAGCCAGGCTGTGATGAGAAAAGGGAATTGAGTATCTAGTGAGTAATGACTACATTTTTTATCACAACTAATGGCCTTTTAATTCTCTCTCTTTTCCTCCTGCTTTGTAATGGGATTATTAATATCACTCTCTTTTCGACTGTTTTGAGGAAATAAACTGAGCTAATGCTCTGTGGGAGTCAAAAGGAGCCACGCGGGCCACGTTCAAGCGCAATAGCTACGCCAGGAAGGCAAAGACGCTGTCCACCAACGTTTACCATCCAACCTGCCAGAACTGGAGAGGCTCTGCAAGGAGGAATGGCAGAGGATCCTCAAATCCAGGTGTGAAAAACTTGTTGCCTCTTTCCCAAAAAGACTCATGGCTGTATTAGATCAAAAGGGTGCTTCTACTAAATACTGAGCAAAGGGTCTGAATACTTAGGACCATGTGATATTTCAGTTTTTCTTTTTTAATAAATCTGCAAAAATGTCAACAATTCTGTGTTTTTCTGTCAATATGGGGTGCTGTGTGTACATTAATGAGGGGAAAAAATTAACTTAAATGATTTTAGCAAATGGCTGCAATATAACAAAGAGTGAAAAATTTAAGGGGGTCTGAATACCTTCCGTACCCACTGTATATATATATGCCTTCACTTTTTCTATTCTGTTATTATCCTACTGTCCTAGCTTTTTACTATTTTGAACGATGACTAAAACCTTGTATAACGGGCACTTCTCGTGTTTATTGCCATTATATGATACATTGCTTGTATTCCTCAACTGTAAGTCGCTTTGGATAAAAGCATCTGCCAAATGAATAATTAAATGTAAATGTAATAATTTCATAATGAAGCATTCATCAATGCTCATACAAAAAGCAGTTTGAGGACTTATTTTCCTCAGGAGGAGGAGAGGCTTGTCACAAACCCCCGAGAGCAGTGGGAGCAGGACCTGTTGGAGCGGCACACAAAGTTGATTTTGTTAAAGCTCACGAAAGTACTTCATTTATTTCAGGGCTCCTTGTGGCCATTTAGCAAGTAGCTCTGCGGAGGCCCCTTGACAGTGCCAAATCAATAGTGAATCAATGGCTGAGGCAAATCAATCAGCCAGGTTTTTTTCTCAAAATATTTAATTAAACATGGTGGAAAATAACTCCAGGATTTATTGTTTGATGCTAAGAGCATTAGTGATTTGCCTTTTCCTGAGCTACGCCTGAGGCCCGAGTCACCAGAGCACTGCAGGAGCTCAGTGGGACCAGGGGAATAGCAAAGACACTTTTCCAATATATAATAATGCTTGTATTTATACATGTGTATGCAGCTTCTTGACTCTCTCTCTCAAGTGCGCTAATCCACTGCACCAGCAGATCATTTGAGAGAGTGAAGAGAGACAGGGAGAGTGGCGCTATTCTTTTAAATGGTCTCCATTTAACATCTTAATCCTTCACAACCATCCTACTGAGAGATGCGCCACTGTCTGCCCACCACTGGTGAGCATCTCCTCTGAGCTGTGTGGTCAACCAGTGTGAGTCATATTTATTATAAGGGAGTAAAACTGGAGCTGTGTCCCAATTTGGATACTTTTGCACCATTTTGTAGAAGAAATAGTGTGAGTAGTGTGTTCAATTTCCAAAAAGAAAAGGCGCACTTCAAATACCCGGATGATACACTTGATTAACCAAAGAAATGAATGCTAGACACTTCATACTCTCAATTTTTGCATTTTTAGCTTTGGATGACAAAATAACCTTATACATGGTTAAAAGTCTATACTCTAAGAAACAATGGTCAAAAACCTGTCACTGGAGCAGTGCCCTTTTCAAAAAGTACTAATGTATGCCATTAAGATACTATGTACACTTTAGGTATTAATACAGGTGCATCTCAATAAATTAGAATGTCGTGGAAAAGTTCATTTATTTCAGTAATTCAACTCAAATTGTGAAACTCGTGTATTAAATAAATTCATTTTTTATTGGTCTTATGAAGTATTCTAAGTTGTTGAGATAGTGAATTGGTGGGTTTTTGTTAAATGTGAGCCAAAATCGTCACAATTAAAAGAACCAAAGACTTAAACTACTTCAGTCTGTGTGCATTGAATTTATTTAATACACGAGTTTCACAATTTGAGTGGAATAAATTAACTATTCCACGACATTCTAATTCATTGAGATGCACCTATATGTACCTTTAAGGTACTAATATGCACACTTTATGGTAATTAAGTACAAAGGTATACCTTTTTAACCTTTTCTTTTTTTAAGACCAAGATTTGGAACACAACTTGGATTTCCGGTTGCCATGCTCAACATCAATCTGTGTAGCACTGAAAACCTCTCACTCAGGTCAATTCACCCCCTTAAATTTTTCAGGTTGGTGCTGATTGTAATCATTAATCGCTTTTCATAATCTGCAGGATACAGAAGGAAGTGAATTGATTGCACACATGCCAAGCTTCTGACAGGGCCAGCCACAACAGACACCAGCAGACATTGATATGTGAGGATAATATAGAGGCCGTGTTGGGATCTGGGATTTTCTGAGGAGGAGAGAGGCGTTAATGGTGATGATGAGGGTGGCATTGTTCTGAAAATCTGGCAGCTCTTCCCAAGCCTGTGGGTATGAAAAGGGAATTAGGGGAGTGTGTGTCTGTGTGTGCATGTAATCATCACTGGGTCACAGTGGAGTGACCTACCAGCTGAGCCCATTGCTGCTCCACTGCTTGCAAGGTAACAAATGGCCCCAAATACACAAACACATGTGTACACAGAGAAAGAGAAATAAAGTGGGTTAACATTTGCTCAATTTCACAAGGCAACTCTGAAAGCAAAATCTACAAACAATTACACTCGGCTGCACACTAAAGAAATGAAGCGATCTTGTTATCCCAAGGTTTTTTTATTGGTCTTATGAAGTATTCTAAGTTGTTGAGATAGTGAATTGGTGGGTTTTTGTTAAATGTGAGCCAAAATCGTCACAATTAAAAGAACCAAAGACTTAAACTACTTCAGTCTGTGTGCATTGAATTTATTTAATACATGAGTTTCACAATTTGAGTGTAATAAATTAACTTTTCCACGACATTCTAATTCATTGAGATGCACCTATATGTACCTTTAAGGTACTAATATGCACACTTTATGGTAATTAAGTACAAAGGTATACCTTTTTAACCTTTTCTTTTTTTAAGACCAAGATTTGGAACACAACTTGGATTTCCGGTTGCCATGCTCAACATCAATCTGTGTAGCACTGAAAACCTCTCACTCAGGTCAATTCACCCCCTTAAATTTTTCAGGTTGGTGCTGATTGTAATCATTAATCGCTTTTCATAATCTGCAGGATACAGAAGGAAGTGATTTGATTGCACACATGCTACGCTTCTGACAGGGCCAGCCACAACAGACACCAGCAGACATTGATATGTGAGGATAATATAGAGGAGTGTTGGGATCTGGGATGTTTCTGAAGAGGAGAGAGGCGTTAACGGTGATGATGAGGGTGGCATTGTTCTGAAAATCTGGCAGCTCTTCCCAAGCCTGTGGGTATGAAAAGGGAATTAGGGGAGTGTGTGTCTGTGTGTGCATGTAATCATCACTGGGTCACAGTGGAGTGACCTACCAGCTGAGCCCATTGCTGCTCCACTGCTTGAACCTCTCACTCAGGTCAATTCACCCCCTTAAATTTTTCAGGTTGGTGCTGATTGTAATCATTAATCGCTTTTCATAATCTGCAGGATACAGAAGGAAGTGAATTGATTGCACACATGCCAAGCTTCTGACAGGGCCAGCCACAACAGACACCAGCAGACATTGATATGTGAGGATAATATAGAGGCCGTGTTGGGATCTGGGATTTTCTGAGGAGGAGAGAGGCGTTAATGGTGATGATGAGGGTGGCATTGTTCTGAAAATCTGGCAGCTCTTCCCAAGCCTGTGTGTCTGTGTGTGCATGTAATCATCACTGGGTCACAGTGGAGTGACCTACCAGCTGAGCCCATTGCTGCTCCACTGCTTACAAGGTAACAAATGGCCCCAAATACACAAACACATGTGTACACAGAGAAAGAGAAATAAAGTGGGTTAACATTTGCTCAATTTCACAAGGCAACTCTGAAAGCAAAATCTACAAACAATTACACTCGGCTGCACACTAAAGAAATGAAGCGATCTTGTTATCCCAAGGTCTGACGACTCCAGAAAAATGGTAAATGTGTTTCTCTTTATTACAAATAGCTGTTTTTCTTTATCCCAGCTTTATCAGCGATCCAAATAAAGAAAAAGGAAAAGAAAAACGTATTCGGTTACAAATGTAACCTTGGTTCCCTGAGATATGGGAATGAGTATTGCGTCTTGCTAGACGCTATGGGAAAAAAAGAAATTTTTTCTCCTGAACTGAAGCCTTTTTCAATCACGCAGTGAAACTGCACGGCCATTGGTTCGTGCAGTATGTTTTAAAAACGAACCAATGGCTAGGCAGCAGTGCTGCACAAACTTATGGCAGTGAAGCCCGCCAAAGCCCGCCAGAATGGGTGGAGTCATCTGGCTATATAAGCAGCCACTTCGCCATAGGATTCAGGTTACTTCGACTGAAGTGACGACTGAGTAAACAATTACACTCGGCTGCACACTAAAGAAATGAAGCGATCTTGTTATCCCAAGGTCTGACGACTCCAGAAAAATGGTAAATGTGTTTCTCTTTATTACAAATAGCTGTTTTTCTTTATCCCAGCTTTATCAGCGATCCAAATAAAGAAAAAGGAAAAGAAAAACGTATTCGGTTACAAACGTAACCTTGGTTCCCTGAGATATGGGAATGAGTATTGCGTCTTGCTAGACGCTATGGGAAAAAAAGAAATTTTTTCTCCTGAACTGAAGCCTTTTTCAATCACGCAGTGAAACTGCACGGCCATTGGTTCGTGCAGTATGTTTTAAAAACGAACCAATGGCTAGGCAGCAGTGCTGCACAAACTTATGGCAGTGAAGCCCGCCAAAGCCCGCCAGAATGGGTGGAGTCATCTGGCTATATAAGCAGCCACTTCGCCATAGGATTCAGGTTACTTCGACTGAAGTGACGACTGAGTCTAGTCGCCAGGGCTAGCAATGCAGTACTCCTTCCCGTATCTCAGGGAACCGAGGTTACGTTTGTAACCGAATATGTTCCCTTTCGATACTACACTCGTACTGCGTCTTGCTAGACGCTATGGGAACAGTACAATCACGCCGTGCCATGGCAGAGGAACGAAAATGATAATCATTGTCTTAAGCACCTCAGGGCCCAAGAGAACAAAAACAATAAATTCCTCCAGGCTAACGGTCTAAGTCTCATGAAGGCCTCACCCAGCCGAGTGATCGTAACTTATGGCAGTGAAGCCCGCCAAAGCCCGCCAGAATGGGTGGAGTCATCTGGCTATATAAGCAGCCACTTCGCCATAGGATTCAGGTTACTTCGACTGAAGTGACGACTGAGTCTAGTCGCCAGGGCTAGCAATGCAGTACTCCTTCCCGTATCTCAGGGAACCGAGGTTACGTTTGTAACCGAATATGTTCCCTTTCGATACTACACTCGTACTGCGTCTTGCTAGACGCTATGGGAACAGTACAATCACGCCGTGCCATGGCAGAGGAACGACAATGATAATCATTGTCTTAAGCACCTCAGGGCCCAAGAGAACAAAAACAATAAATTCCTAACGGTCTAAGTCTCATGAAGGCCTCACCCAGCCGAGTGATCGTTCCAGAAGACTTGCGCAGCCTCAGCACCCATGGGGGCCAAGAGCACACAAGTAAGCTCTCTGATAGGTCTGGGCATATTGCATCCAAACTGCACTCAGAGCGAACTGCGTGCCAGTTAAGCAGAAAGAACCCTTGCCTGCAAGGCAGGGGCATCCAGGTTATAGAACCTAGCAAAAGTGGACAGCGAGGCCCAGACGACCGCTGCACAAATTTCTGCAATGGTCACACCACTAGACCATGCCCACGAAGAGGCGATGCCTCTAGTTGAGTGGGTTCGTACTCCAACGGGGCATTGTAGGCCCAAGGAGGAGTAGGCTAGCAGAATAGCCCTAATTATCCACTTAGAAAGTCTCTGCTTCGTGACCAGGTGTTCTTTAGCGCGGCCACTGAAGCAAACACAGAATTGTTCCGACTGCCTAAACTGGGCTGAATGCTCGATGTTGACCTTCAGAGCCCTAACGGGGCAGAGTAAATTCAACTCCTGGTCCTCCTCTGAGGGAGGAAGCACAGAGAGGTTGATAACCTGTGCTCTGAATGGAGTCGAGAGCACCTTAGGTACATAGCCATGCCTTGGTTTCAGGACGATCTTGGAGTCGCCAGGCCCGAACTTAGGCAATTAGGGCTTATACAAAGTGCCTGCAAGTCCCCTACTCGCTTGACCGATGCTAACGCTAGTAGCAGAGCAGTTTTGAATGACAGGGACCGAAGGTCGACGGACTGCAGTGGCTCGAAGAGAGGGCCCTTCAGGGCCCTTAGAACAGTGGGCAGGTCCCATGTAGGGACAGTGAGAGGCCGGGCGGATTTAGCCTCCTGGCTCCCCTCAGAAAATGTACAACAAGGTTGTTTCTACCGACCGATTGGCCCACTGTAGGGGCATGAGAAGCCGCTATTGCCACCACATAGACCTTGAGCGTGGACGGGGAGCGTCCCTTGTCCAACAGCTCCTGCAGGAAGGATAGTATCACCGATATGTCACAAGTGAGCGGGTCCCTGCTGCGGTTTGAGCACCAGGCAGAGAATGCTGACCATTTAAGGGCGTAGAGGCATCTTGTTGTTGGAGCTTTAGCCTGAGAAATGGTGTTCAATACACACTCTGGGAAACTAATAGGCTCCCGTCGAGTGGCCACAGGTGCAAGGCCCACAGCTCTTGTCTGGGGTGCCATATCGTCCTGTTCGCCTGGGAGAGGAGATCTCTCCTCAGGGGAATAGGCCACGGGGCTACTATTAGCAGCTGCGACAGCTCTGCCAACCAATGCTGGTTTCTCCAGAGCGGGGCCACCAGGAGCACTTTGCGTTTCTGTTCCCTGATCTGCCTGATTTCCTGTGGAATCAGGGCAACCGGGGAAAAAGCGTAGAGAAGGAGGTTGGGCCAGTCGTGGGCCAACGCATCCTTGTCCCTGTAAAAATAGATTGGGAAGTGAGCATTGTCCTCTGAGGCGAAGAGAATTGTCTACTTCCGCCCTGCCGAAGACTTCCCAAATTTTCTGAACTGTCTGCGGATGAAGCATCCACTCCTCTGAGGGGACCTTGCTTCATGACAACATCTGCTCCTCGGTCACCACCGTCATGCGGTTTGAACGGACCAAGACATGATGTCCCCTGAGGTCTGGTAGGAAGGTTCAACAGACCCACCATACCGCCAACATTTTGAGGCAGTTGATGTGCAGACTGCTTTCTGCTATCGACCAGTGGCCGAACGTCGGTTTCCCTTCGCACAGAGCTCCCCAACCTGTGTTGGAAGCATCTGTCAAAACCACCTTCTTCCTGTAGACCATTCCCAGGGGAACTCCCTGTTCCATCCATTGAGTGTTCATCCAGGGGGTCAGGGCCATTACACAGTCCTGATCTACCCTGATAATCAGGCGTCCATGACGCCACACGTGGAATGGAACCCACGTTTCAGCCAGTGCTGGAGGGGACGCATTTGCAGCAGGCCCAACTGTAGCACTGGAGATGCTGCAGCCATGAGGCCTAGCATTTTCTGAAACCGCTTGAGGGCGTGAGAGGCACCAGCCTTGAAGGAGGCCGCGATCCGCCGTATGCTTAGGGTGTGCTCTGTTGTGACCTTCGCTTTTATTTGAGCTGAGTCGAATACTGTTCCCAGGAATGAGACTCGCTTGCTGGGAAACAGTACGCTTTTGGCAAAGTTCATCCTGAGCCCCAGGCATTCCAAATGGCTGAGGAGAAGGGCTTTGTAAGATAGTGACTCCTCCTCCGACTGGGCTAGAATGAGCCAGTCGTTGAGGTAGTTGAGAACGCGGATTCCCGCCTGTCTCAGAGGGGAAAGAGTCGCATCCATGCACTTCGTAAAGGTGCGTGGAGCCAGGGACAGCCCGAAGGGAAGGACCGTGTATTGATAAGCCACTCCCTTGAAGGTGAATCTCAAGAATGGCCTGTGATGGGGGGCTATCTGGATGTGAAAGATCCAGAGAATAGAACCAGTCCTCTTGGCAGATTTGCAAAAGAATCTGTTTTAGTGCAATAATTCTGAATGGCCGTCTCATGAGGACGTGATACAGACGTCTGAGATCGAGGACGGGCCGTAGGCCGGCATTCTTCTTGGGGATGAGGAAGTAATGGCTGTAGAAGACTGACTCGCTCTGGGCCGGAGGAACCACTTCTATGGCTCCTTTTTCCAGCAAATTTCTCACTTGGGGACCACTCCGCTGAAGCACGGGGGTCTTTGAGCGAAAAACCTAGCTTTATTATCCCCAGAACCCATTCTGATACCCCGGGGATGGCTTGCCACGCCTCGGCCCAGGAGGACAGGTGTTGGATTGGTTCGAGTGCCTGGTCACTGCAAGGGGACACGGTACTCATAAGAAAAGGAAGAGGAAATTTGCTCTCTCTTTGAAAATGTTTGTGTTTTATTTTGCCCACTATAACAGCGGATCGCCGTTTGGGCGCTTGAAAGGGCCCAGAGTTTACATCAAACACATTGCTGGCTGCACCCGGAACTAGACGGGGTGATTGGCAGCTTGGGGGGTGGTCCGGCTGCAGGGAGACTTGACCTCCTCCTCTTCCTGCTCCTTTGCTCAGGATGACGCCGGAGGCGCCGGGTCCAGCGCTAGCTTAGGCCGGGGGCCCTGGCACTTCGGAAACGGGTAGCACTTGGCTGAGCAGGAACGTCTTCGAGGCTCAGGCTTGGCTGGCTGGGTGGCGGCGGCCGCCACAGGTGCAGGCTTCATGGGCTGCTGAGTCATTGCAGATTTGGGGCGACTCGAGGCAGCTGCAGAACTGGAGCGCTTTGGTCGGAAGTGTTGCATGGCTTGGGACGACTTCTGTGCTTCAGTAAAGCTCTCAGCAAGGCCCTCGAATGCTGGCCCGAACAGACCGTTGGCAGAGACCGAGGCGTCGAGGAACGGGACCTTGTCAGCATCCTTGATCTCGGTCAGGGTCAGCCATAGGTGGCGCTCCAACACCACCAGACTGGCCATGGAGCACCCAATAGCCTGAGTCGTGGTCTTTGTTGCGCACATAGCCAGGTCTGTCGCGCTCCTCAGCTCCCTGAGCGTCGCGTGGTCTGGGAGGCAACTTCTCATACCCCTTGCCTTCAGCGCCGTCGATCTAGGTGAGGGCGGATGAAGCAGCAGAACGGAGGCGGGCAGAGCATGTGGCGCGCCATGATCTGGTGAGCTTGTCGTGGACCTCCGGGAAAAAAGGAGAGGATCTCTGGCTAGGGGCTTGACTGCGCCCCGGCAGGAACCATTCATCCAGATGGCTGCGGGAGGGCTCTTCTGGTGGATACCACTCCAACCCCAGCTCTTCAATGGCTTTCGAGAGGACACAGAGTATTTCGGCGTTAAACCCGGGATGCTGGGCTCGGACGACGGCAGGGGGGCGGGGTCAGCGATAGAGCTCCACAGCTTCTCCGCGTCCGAGGCTGCTAATGACAGACTGTCATCCAGCAGCTCCTCGTCACTCCAACCGAACGAGACCAGATCACTCGCGCTGGCAGAGGAACGCTGTCAGCCTCTCTGTGTGGAGAGAGCGAGGTACGCGGGACCTGAGCCGACGTAAGCTCTCTCGCTTCTGAGCACTAAGATCCTCTGCCCCGCTGTTTTTTCCTCACAGTTTTCTAGCAGGAAGAAAACGGGAGGGCGCGAGGGGCGGGGTCGATTTCAGCAGAGAAACCTATCCGCAAGCACAGAGAGGCGAGACTCATGCTCTCATAGTGGGAGCAATTCGTCTCGGTAAGCACGGATTCCGCGTGGGATTTCCCCACGCAGGAAATGCACTCACGATGGCCATCATCGGCGTGCAAGGGAGCCCTGCACGTACCGCAGTAACGGCGCTGCATTTGAAACAATGCTGTAGAAATTTGCTCTTTAGAAATTGCTCTTTATCGGCTCGCCGGATGGCAGCAGGGGAACCGGACTGCTGCTGCACGTACGAAAGGCATTGAATCAGCCTGACAGTTGTTCCACTGCGAGGCGTGTCAACGGCGAGCAGGCTCTTCAGTCAGCGGAGATGCGAAGAACGTCATCGTCGCTGAAGGAGAAGAAATCTGAATCCTATGGCGAAGCGGCCGTTTACATAGCCAGATGACTCCACCCATTCTGGCGGGCTTCGCTGCCATAGGTTTGTGCAGCACCGCTGCCGAGCCATTGGTTCGTTTTTAAAATATACTGCATGAACCAATGGCCGTGCAGTTTCACTGCGTGATTGAAAAAGGCTTCAGTTCAGGAGAAAAAAAGACTTTTTTTCCCCATAGCATCTAACAAGACACAGTACAAGTGTAGTATCGAAAGGGAAATATATATAGTGAAAATAACAGAATTATTCAACAACAAAAAAATCTTAAATCTGAAATTAAATGTTGTTGAAATTAAACTGAAATAATGTATATTTGTCTGTAGAATACAATGTAACATTGTAAATTTACATTTACTTTATATAATTCTATATTTATATTTACATTTATATACATTAGATAGATAGATAGATAGATAGATAGACAGATGGTATACACTTTTACATATAATACTTTTATTATATTTATATTTACATTTATATACATTAGATAGATAGATAGATAGATAGATAGATAGACAGATGGTATACACTTTTACATATAATACCATATATATAACACATATACATATATAATACATATAACATGTTAACATACCACACAAACACACTTTAATACACTTAGTCTGGAGTGTGTACATGAGGACAGTGCTTAGGTGGTCTGTCATATCACTAACTTCATGCTGAGTATGAGTGCTGGCCATATAAACTGCACTGACCTCAGTGTGTTGGCATGCTGTGCCACTCAATATTACTGATTACACACACCGAAGACCATAATGCTATTCAGTCTAGACCTGATAACAGGCTCGCACTATTTGCTATTAGCCGGTTATAAAAAAGATAATAAGGATGAAAAAAAACTAGCTTGCATTCTTTTACATTAAAGACAGGAAGCTAGTTTTTGAACTGTTAGGTTATACAAGGCATACAATCTTTAAAAAACCTACTTGACTTTATATTTGAGGATGCATCAATATGTAGACTGTGAGCTATTCTTCCCGCAGGGTTATCAGTGCCTCTGGGTGGATAGGGGCCTCTGTGTTAGTACAGCTGCATCTCCTGCAGTTATATACTAACCAGCTACAGCAGCTTGAGGAAAAAAAAACAAAAACAAAAAACAAGGAGAGCTAGCAATCTGGAATGGACTGTATAAAAATCACACAATTAGATTATTATTGGATTACTCAAACAGCTTATTTGTTTTAGCTGTAAATCCACTCTATAGGTCTGATTTTAATCATGAATGGTTACTCTGTTTCTCTTTCTGTCACTCTCCTTTTGTTCAGCACAATTTGTTGCTGATGGAAGATGTCTTCCGTATGTGTGCATGCTATGTCCAGCAGCTCAATATGCTATTGGGGCACCCTGTAATCTTTCTATAGATATTAGACACAACTTGCTTCAGGTAAACATCTTCTATAAGAAAAAATCCTTCCTGACTGCCTTCAACTTGAGATCGATAGAATGCAACCATATTTTCTTTGTGTACTTCCTGGAGATCATAAACTGTCATTCTTTGGCCTAAGAATGTTCAAGTCAAAAAACTTCCACTGGAATATCTTGTGTTCAGAAATTGCTCTTAATCAAATGATTTTATCATGTACAAAGAGAATGATGCAGTACAATGAGGGTTTTAGTAGTCCAAGCGGTTTATTACTGACCCCTCAATGAAATATCTCTAGGCAAGTCACTGTAGAATTAAGGATCAATGATTACTTTATGTGGTTTATTATTAGGAGTTACTGCAGACAGAATTAGTTTTGAAACCAGAAGTAGTTACTGTGTGTCACCACATGAAGCATTAAGCATAAGTGACCGGATTGTTTACAGTTATTACTACTAACATACATTTGGAATGGTATTAGTAATGGTAATGCATTGGCATAGCAATTTGCATATGTGCAGATGACAGTTTTATAGCTAAATCTTTGGCCTAAGAATGTTCAAGTCAAAAAACTTCCACTGGAATATCTTGTGTTCAGAAATTGCTCTTAATCAAATGATTTTATCATGTACAAAGAGAATGATGCAGTACAATGAGGGTTTTAGTAGTCCAAGCGGTTTATTACTGACCCCTCAATGAAATATCTCTAGGCAAGTCACTGTAGAATTAAGGATCAATGATTACTTTATGTGGTTTATTATTAGGAGTTACTGCAGACAGAATTAGTTTTGAAACCAGAAGTAGTTACTGTGTGTCACCACATGAAGCATTAAGCATAAGTGACCGGATTGTTTACAGTTATTACTACTAACATACATTTGGAATGGTATTAGTAATGGTAATGCACTGGCATAGCAATTTGCATATGTGCAGATGACAGTTTTATAGCTAAGATAACTGAATTCTAATCTGTCAACATAACACAAAAATAATCTGAGAGTTCCTAGATGGTGCTTGTGCACTCTGGTCTTGCCCTTGAACACACATACACACTTTCTTTCAGTCGTGCTACTGTGTGTCTTTCTGTCACTTCTCCATAAACTGACAGCAGCAAAGCAAGCTCCAACTTGTATTTTAATTCAGGCCTGAAGTTACTTATTTTGGTATTGATCAGCTGTAATGCTGAATCAATGCTCATCTTGTTACCTGGGCTATACCCGTGTAACACACTGATATCCCCGGCCACAGGAACTCATTCCCTTTGCAAAGTGACTTTACCATAAAATCAATGGCTGCTTTGTTACTGATACAGGAGACAACCACGCAGAGAAAGGCCGGCAGCAGTGAAGAAAACAAGCATGTGGCTAATATTCAAATCACCGTTGTGAAGATGGTCCAGAAACACTGGACAATTTTCTGTGCGTTGTTTTCCCCCCAGAAACATAATAATAATAATAATTATTATTATTATTATGATGTCAGGTAGAACTACTGAATGACCTGCACAAGTAGAAAAACTGGAAACCTATTCTTGTCACACTCACATTGTCAGTCATTCTCTACAAATTTACTCTAAAAGGCAACTGAGAAAAAAATAGGTCTTGTAGGTGTGTGCACTTTGCTGAGAGGGCAGATGTTGGCAAATAGCGATAAATGACAGTGACCCTGCTTTGCTAATAGAACAACTCGAAGCCCGCGCAAGACCGCCATCAAAATATTTACCAAAGCTGCGCGCAAAGACTGGGCACCGCGTGCTCTGACCTTCTCAATCAATTACTGCGTGTGGCCGCCGCTGGCTGCGCAATTTACCAAATCCAAATTCCCACTTTATGACAGCGCTGCTCCGACTATACGCTTGCCCCGTATCACAGCCGAAGAAACAATCGAGAATAAGTCCCTCTAGATTTCCGCAGCCTCAGCACTCAGACTTCAGCAGTCACTTAATAGACTGGGGTGTCGTCGAGGCGTTGATGCTGAGGGAAATGTTTTTTCTTCCTTTTTCCGTCTGTGCTTTGATTCAGTTGCCAAAAGCTGCACACAGTATAATATTAGATATGCGATTAACATTTATATGATTAGGATAGACTTTTTCTTTCATTGTATTTAAGCCTCTTGATATTGTGAAAACAAGAGGTCTAAATCCGCCCGTGTTAGTGTAAAGGAGGCATAAATGTTAAGAAAATCCCCAGAACGTGTAATCTAAACCACCTGTAGATGTTCGGTAGGACAACAAGGTCGGTTCTGATAGAGCATTTGGTCCTCTAGCTAATGAAGGGTTAAAACAGACGTCGCCTTTGAATTTGGTGTTTGATACAATTTATTAAAGCATTTTAATAAGTTGCAGTTCATTGACTACTCTTAATTTGCTCCAAATTGCTGTGTGTGCCCAGGGAACAGTTCAAACTCGCCACTTTCTCCTCCACTGCAAGTTATCTCTTTAATAGACACGATTGATTGGAGAAACCTTATTAAAATAACATTAGTCAAATTATGCTAACTGTGTGTATGTATATATATATATATATATATTGATTTTTAGACAGA
Organism: Sinocyclocheilus grahami; assembly: GCF_001515645.1. Lineage (NCBI taxonomy): Eukaryota > Metazoa > Chordata > Actinopteri > Cypriniformes > Cyprinidae > Sinocyclocheilus > Sinocyclocheilus grahami. The sequence goes on from NW_015505573.1 coordinate 174,484, forward strand.
GATGTTTTGTATAGGAAAATTAAAACTTCTTCCTTCAAGTTATTTTGCACTTCAGCAATAAAACTAATTAGCTAGTTAGTTTTAAGCATTAAAACTAACTATATAAAACTAACAACACAGTTTTAATGATGTTATGTAAACTAATACATGAAGTAGTAAGTTTCTTTTTGCAGAAAGCTGCTCTATAAAATCGTGGATAAACTTTGATGAAAAGTGGTTAATAATCTGGAACCACTTAGTATAAAACATATTATAAATCAGAATCTTTTTAGACCAACCCTATAGCACTAGTGGTTCTGCGATTCTTTATAATCAAGATAGATTATAGTCGTTTTTCTGTTTAACCAAAACTTAGATGCAAAATGTAAACTCTTCACAGAACTTGCAAACTGATTTCCCCTCTCGACTCTAACCAAATAAAATCCTCTTTGACGGAGCTGTTAAAGAAAATGTGATTTAGGCCAGTCACTCTAACACACATATTTCTCATTCCTCCCCCTGTCGAATACACCACACACATCAAAGGTCATTAAGTGTGTTTTCGTTTTAAATCCTTTGTCACCTCAATTAACAGATCGGATCAGAAAAGCCCGTTTGAAAGACCATGTGCGATGGGGTATGTGTTACTTGTTTTCTGTCGCCTTGGCATTGCAGAGCTGATTCAGAGGTGTAATTTGAAGAGCCCCTGTTTGAAGTCTTTGATCAGCGCTGTCGCAGGCATCTTGTGTATTGCATAAGGAAACGCTTTTGAGCGCAACGTCTCTGCTTGTTTATTTGGATGCGTGTTGGAGAATGCGAAACGGTGTCATCTGCATAATTGCTAGTAAAGGAGTCACAGAAATCATCCCTCAAGTCACACATCCGAGATTGTCCTATTCATGCACGTGATATTAGTGCGGTATTTTGAAATGTTGGCCTGCGTTTAATGGAGTCTTGTTAGGCTATAGATCACATTTTTTTTTATTAACAATTAGATAAATGCGTGCTCTACATATTAGCACATGCCTATTAATAATTCTGATAAGAAATGTTGGCCTGCGTTTAATGGAGTCTTGTTAGGCTATAGATCACATTTTTTTTTTATTAACAATTAGATAAATGCGTGCTCTACATATTAGCACATGCCTATTAATAATTCTGATACAATTGTTTAGTTTTATTGTTTCTATTAATATTATTAGAAGTATAAAAATGTAAACTATAATAATAATAATGCTTAAGCCTTTTATTTAAATTGTTACACGGGCTTCCAACGGTGTGGGAGAAGAAGGCAGGAAGAAAACACCGTCCTAATGCTTTTATGGCTGTGCCAGTTTCCTGGGTCAGTGTGAAAGTGTTAAGTTAGTGCCTGTGTATTTGATTGGGCCAATAAATCAGAGGCAAACCTTGAAACCCTGACAGGTCCCGGGATGAGACACGTGTCCATCCGAATTCAGAGCGCTGCAGGGTGGACTCCAGCACGCACACTTTTCCTTTCCTCCGTGCTTCCAACTTGATCGGTTTGAAAACGGTTAGTTTGGGTCAAAATCATTGCAAATACCTGTAGGTAAATATGACTGAAAATAAAACCTTAGCTGTGTTTTGCATTGTCTCAGATGGCGCAGTGCTGTGGGGTCAGTCGGGTGGGCTGAGAGCTCTTGTTAGCTCTGCAGGTCCGTGTGGGTGTTATTGACGGTTATGTAGTTATTACCATCCGCTCTGAATGGCATCAGACTGCTGTTCTAATTAATAACCCCCGTAATCCTGCATTGTTAGACGTCAAAACAGCAGACACGTGGTAAGGAGAACATGGAAAACCGGGAGTCCTTAAATAAGCAAAGAGCCAATACAAATGACATTCCAGATATTAGGATGCCATAACAATAACTATCTCTTTAAAAGCAGATGGAAGGTTTAGGAAGAATGCTGCGTTCTTGGAAACCACATCACATTAAATCCAAGCCAAAGTTGATTCACCATAATCTTTCATTACTGAACTGAGATTTAGTCATCCTATATTCAAATAAACGAAACTCCTTAAAGCACTAATCGGTGCCGTTGTTTGGAAGACGATTAGCAAACATATGATGACACTGGACTAGGAGCATAATACGATTATAGATGTTTCCTGCATATTTTCATATATTGATTCAAGGAATTTCAATCGTGATCCTCGTCCTTTGTTTTAATCCGTATTATTTACAGAAGGGTGCGGATTATATCAGATCTTTTCAATGGATATCTGTCTATCTGTAGAGTAATCCTGTAGGTTAATAGCCCAAAATATGTTTTTAGGAACAGAAGCTTTTACACATGAATGCAACGGAAACATTTGCGATTAAATTTTAATACGTCAAAAAAGCCTTCAAGGCTGACAGCTTAAATACATACATCATATATAATAGTAGTAGTAACAATAATAATAATAATGATTTTCAATAGTTCAAAAATTAAAATGCACTAAATTGTAATTTGCAGAAACCCACAATATACGGCATATAGCCTAGTCACATTACGAAATGATACTATTGTGAAGGCTTTTCGTTTTTTTTTCTCTCAACTTACTCTGAAGGCGAACGGTAACACGCCAGTGTTGTGATGTTTCACTAAATGCGTCAGAAGACCCCGATTGATGCACTAAAAAACGCTCTTCGCATAAAAAAAAATCCTTTTGTATTTTGTAAGAGTAAGCACGACATTCTGTATGTGCTCTCCGATTTAAACTTTAAAGTTCTTCGCTTCACGTGGAGGAGACGCGAGTAAAATAAAGACACAAAAGATCTGCGGGAAGTTAATGACTTAACAAGAATACAATATTTACCATTTTGTGGATGATCGAAAATTTTGAGAAGTAACACAAGAAATTGGAAAGGGCTGAAGCGGCGAACAGATAACAAATGAAATGATTGGCGAGCCATTAAATGAGATTTTAAACTCATTCGAATAAGAAATGGCGACGTCAGAGGACTTATCCAGACGGAGAGCAGGAGCGGAGAGAGAGAGAGGGGGAGAGAGAGAGAGGCTCTGTAAGTGGGGGTGAGACTTGAGAAATAGGAGGAGCTTCTGAACGACTAAAAATGTCAATCACAAAAAGGAGTTCCAATAATCTAAAGCAATCTGTAAGGACCTGACCTTAGTCCATTCAGATCAATAGGGAAGTAAGGGAAGAAAGCGCAATCGGATCGTTTACACTGGCTCTTTCGGAGGAAATATAGACTTCCCTGACACTTTGTACTCACTGTAAAGTGGATATCGTGGTGCGCACCAAGAGGGCGATTCGCCGCTTTTTGTGACTCCAGCAGACTTTCTCCACAACAATGTCTTTCCCACAGTTGGGATATCAGTACATCCGACCCATATACCCGCAGGACAGGCAGGGGATAGGCAGTGCCCGAGCCGGGGCAGACCTGAGCCCGTCCGGAGCGCTCTCTAATGTTCTCTCCAGTATGTACGGATCACCTTTCGCTGCCGCACAAAGCTATGGAGCTTTTCTTCCTTATTCAAATGAACTGTCCATTTTCAACCAGCTGGTGAGTAATGCTTTTATTTTTTGTGCTGTTTTCTCGTTCTCTCTCAAACTCATATGTAGTAAACTTTTTAAAAAAGACTTAAGTGTGTTACAAAATCCTTTACTTCAGTTTATGGTTCAATACCAATCATTATTGAATGCTAGTTTTGCAAAACGGTGGTGAACTTTGCGGTTTACTCCATTTGGTAAATACAAAAGAAGTTGAAAAAGTAAAATAAAAGAAAAACAATAAATAATAATAATAATAATAAGTGTAGTGTGCTTGTGATTGCAATTACAATAAATACAAATCGTTAAATAATTGTTACCATGTATTAAGGGGAAAAAAAACAATATGAAAGACTCATACACAGAATAAACAAATATACATGGCTGCATCTTGTCAATTTATTTAAGTATATAAAGTGCACGCTACTAAAGGTTCCAATGCAGTCAATAAGGCCTATTTAAAATAATAATAATAATACAAATTTAAAAATCAGCCCTTCCTTGCTTTTGTAAGTGCTCACACAGACTGAAAATCATACGCAATTCATATATTCAGCAATACACAAGGGAACTGCAACTGAGTACAAAAAAAAACTACTATATGCCAGGCCAAGAATAATAATACTGAATCACGTTAATGTTGGATCCGTGTTCTGTGTTTATAAGGGGGCACAGTACGAACTGAAGGACAGTCCGGGCGTCCAGCATCCTGGGTTTGCCCACCATCATCCTGCGTTTTATCCATATGGTCAGTACCAGTTCGGAGACCCTTCCAGACCCAAAAATGCCACCAGGGAGAGCACCAGCACACTCAAGGCCTGGTTAAGTGAGCACCGGAAAAACCCGTACCCCACCAAAGGAGAGAAGATTATGCTGGCCATTATCACTAAAATGACCCTCACTCAAGTGTCCACCTGGTTCGCCAACGCCAGGAGGAGGCTAAAGAAGGAGAACAAGATGACCTGGGCTAGAGAAAAAGTTGTTAAAAACAGCCTTCCATCAAAGACGGTAAGAGCAGAGATCGTACATTGCCTGTCCATGACTTTAATTTAGCGTATTACTTTTTTTTTCATTGTTACTTGTTAATTTTTTACATTTGAATATCACATAATGTTCATGCATGACTGTCTAGTCACGCACTCGGGTACTTGGTATACCGTGGTTTAAACATGATTGATATATTACGCATATGCTTGTGCAATAATAAACTCATAATGTCAAACCAATAAATTTCCAGTGCGTCAATGCGATATTTCAAAATGCTGATTTCAAAACGTCGTTCTATAGGCCTACTTGCTTGCAGATTTAGTTTTGTATTGGCCCCGTGTTTTTCATGCTTCCCTTCTATGTCCCAATATAGGCCCCAGAACCAACTCGAAGCTGCCATGGTATTATCCGCCCTCTCTTCCTCGTAGGCTTTTCTCTCTTTTTTGTTTACTTCTCATTTTAACCTGTGTAAGGAATGTAAAATAAAAATAACTCACTTCTGTATACTTACATTGTAAGCATGTCCTGTGTACAATGGCTGATGTTAATGCTGTCAGGCCAATAGTCCGTGAGTCCCATTTTCTTTTGTAAGCTCTGTGAGGATTTGATGTTGAAATGTTTTGTATATATGGTAAAGAAAATGTATATACTTGTGATCCGAAATTGTACAAGAAAGTCTATATTTTGGCTAATAAATGAACCGCTGCAACTTTACCGTCACTTTTGTATTTTGTAACAAACAACAACAACAACAAAAAACACAATGGAGTGTTAATATTGTAAATTATATTAGAAATGTCATGCTTTTCTGTGCGGAAATGGTTACAGTGTGTGTTTTGAATGGAATGGGAAACGTTAACTCGAGGTTATGAGGTTTGAAACGGAGGATTTGAAGTATTTTCCTATTTCGGGGACTTAACTGTAATTAGCTCCTTCTTGAATCGCGCATTTGGATATTAATGGAAGGGGATTATCCCCACCGAGGCGGAACAGCCAATATGAAATGAATAATTATTTCATTTATATTGGGTTGAAATAGCATACAACTCAATTTCACTGTAATGAGAATTGAATATTTTCTTCTTTGAAGAGGAAAAGTCTCACAAAAAAAGTTAAATGCTTCCCTCTGTACAGATGGTTAATGTAATCTCGGCTATTTATATTTTTCGAGATTCTGCTTTTTAAAAATGTAATGAATTCCAATCAGACATTGATGTTGTGCTGCTTGCCATATGCCTTCGATACTGTGCGAAATTATTTATTTATGTGTGTTTTCCCTCTTGAAGATGATTTGCATGGCAGCAGCTTTGTTTCACGGTTTCCAAAGTTTGGAGAAATTTAGAGTTGGAGCTCCATCTACAGTCCAATCTGAGCGGCCTTGACATGGACCGAGCCATTTAGATCATAATCTTTAATTTATGTCATTTATTCGAGAAAGTTGACCATGGGCATTTTTGGGATCATTTGTTCTTTTTGTGAGATTTGCTGGGAGCTTATAAGCAGACTGTTAAGCAACGTAAGGCTTGCGATTTCCCAATGAGAAAAATGCCTGGAGGAATATTTTGACACAGTTCATACAAAATCAGCCTACATCATCGAAACTGAAGACCGTATTCCGCACAGCGAAATAAATAATAAATAATGGGGAAATTTTTTTTTTTTATCAGCATAGGTTTAAATGTCCATTTTAATTTCAGAGTCAAAAAATCTAATAATTGAAAAAGAATAGAACATTTTCAAGAATCAATATTAAAATATAAAACCGTTTTGAATGGCAATACCTGCATTAAAATAATATTTAAAATGTCCAGCTCGCGGTAAACAATCACACACAACTCTAAGACATAAAATGATTTTTTTTTTAAGTTTAAGAATGATTAAAGTAAATACAATTATCGCAAAGTGCAGCCTGTCACCATGATTTACTGACACGGAGCACAAATGGGCAACTGGTATGTCGGTCTGTAGGCCTATACAGCAAATTGTAATTAATTATGCCACTGCCTCTCTTTTGGAACTACAATGCATTTCCAGCCCATAATAACCCAGAGACACAGCGAGAAATAAAAGCTCCGTCCGGGGCTAATACAAAAGTATTCATCTTACCCGCTGTTCGCGCTTTTTTTAATATATGGTATATAGCCCTATTCTATCTCTCCGAAATTCCGTTCCATCAAAGAAAGAGCTGGCTATGATTATTCATAAAACGCTGTGTGACGCATGTGACACTGATTGATGTAATCATCGTTCCGGATCTCTCTCGGAAGAGCGCCACCAGCTAGAGCACAGCGCGAGAGTGACCAACATTCTCCAATCAGTGCTGACCCTCTCACGCGCACCGCGCAGGTCAAGAGGGAGAGCGCGAGGCCAGTAGCAAACAGGCTTGCAGAGACTTGCGTGCATTTTGCACTTCAACAGACCGAGGAAGCTACACGGACTGCTATGAAAGAACAACTACAAAAATCTAAAACCGTTATAATATTAGGCTATCATTAAATTATACATTAGATTTGGTCCTTATTCCTAGCCAAACTCTTTCCTTACAAAGACGTCGGGATCATTTTTAACACACTTTGTTCAAACAGCTGCAAATCACTTGTCTTTTTACCCGCTATGTGTCTTTAAGTTTGATATATAATCCACACATTTATCTTCTTATAATTAAAATAGTGTAGAAATATAGGCCTATACATACCCAAATATGTGTAAATTAGAGTAAAATACACAGAGTGCTGTTTACTCCCAGTAGAACATTGACATTTTTCGCTGTCTTTAACTTTGAGATATTATCCACACATTTATCTTCTTCTAATTAAAATAGTTCAGAAATGTAGGCCCTGTACAGATATGTGTAAATAAGAGTAAGATACATAGAGTGCTGTTTACTCCCAGTATATATAAATACACACACACACACACACAGTCTGGTCAGCTATCCTTGTGGGGACTCTCCACAGGCGTAATGGTTTTTATACTGTACAGACCGTATATTCTATTGCCCTACACCAACCCTACCCCTAAACCTACCCCTCACAGGAGACTTTCTGCATTTTTAGATTTTCAAAAAACTTCATTCTGTACGATTTATAAGCTTTTGTACCCATGGGGACCACAATTTAGGTCCCCACCGTGACACGAGTCCCCATGAGTCTGTGTGGAGTCAGGTTTAAGTCCCCACCAGGATATATAAACCAGTACACACACACACACACATTACTAATATAATTTAAATTTTTCTACACAGAGACTTATTTTGCATTCACACCAGGTGGGTGGTGGTCATGTATGATAGAAAGAACTTCCCTATAGCTAATTTCTAATTTGCTGATGGTGTTACAACTCAACTCGTGTTACAATGCTCACAAACTACTTTTATGTTGCCTACATACACTGTCTTTCATTAGCAAACTATTCGTTAGGTCGACGATAGAGACTTTATCATACACATTTTTCAGCAGAAAGCACGCGCCTTTACCAGTGACGAGCCAGTTCAGGGCTGTCATAAATATTGATGCTTACTTAGTGTGTATTCTGCGCATATTAGGCGCTGAGGGACCTGAGCCACTCTTGATCATTAAAATCCATTTGAAATGCTCCTGAAAGGATGACACTGGGCTTCACGGTGTCTCTGATCATCGCATGAAATTAAGGATTAAAGTGCCTCACCAGAAACAAAGTAATCACCGATACCGATGTCGCCATACGTGTCCTACCGCTTTCTTTCTCAACTTAGCAAATGGAGAGCATTAATGAACATTTTGCTCAGATACGTGGAGGACATTCCGAACTGGGGCTGTTAGTGTCACTCATTTATTCAGAGTTAAGTGGATGTCCTTGCGGCTAATGAGCAATAATCAACAGTGACTCCTCTTTTTATTCCAACGCTTCCAGCAATGTTAAAAACGGGAGCCTATTTTTCCGCTGATACACAAGAGGGTTAGCTGCAACTGCTACCGAGCTAGAAACATTAGACGATTGTGAGCGCACAGTTAACTTCATAATAATAATAATAAAACACAAATTGTTAACATTTTATTTACATGTAATAAAGAAATAATAACAGTAATAATAATAATAATAAACTATAAGAAGAAAGCAAGAAATTGCCATTTATAGCCACTGGCAATTATTTTCATTGGATTTAACAATAGTTATGGATAATTAGGTCTTGAAGTTTCCAATTTGCTACTTGCACACAAAAAAAAGATGGTGGCACTGCAAATATTAAAAGTTTTATGAACAGACTTTGTTAATTCACACATATATAATACATTGTATATATATTGGGGGGATTGGTAGGTTGAGTGGGATAATATCATCAGTGTGCATAAATACATTCTTAACCTGTCCTTTTGAGCAAGGCAGAACTGCAGCATCTGTGGGAAATTCAGCACCATTGACACTCTCCAAATAAATGGCAATTCAGTCTATTAGCCACCACTAACCCATTATATCTCCAAGTACCATTCTCCCTCTACATCAATGACAGAGCTACATAGCTGTACCACTCACTGTGAGGAATGCTTTGTTAAATACCAATTTGGATGGGGGAAAGCGATGAAACACAGTGGAATCAAAGGCAAATCTAATCTATCTTTCTGACTCGCCATTGATGCAGAGAGGGAGGACAGACAGGGCTAAACCTTTTAGAGAAAACCAGCCAATGGAGTCATCAGCAGCCTTCTGCATGAATGGGCCGAAGGAGGGCATGAAGACCAGAGTGGGCTGCCAAAGGGGCCAGAGTCAGGCTGTGAAAGAGAGGACCAGCCCTGTGCCGTGCCCCTGTCCACCCCTCTCTGTCAGTGTGCTCTGTGGCAATGATGTCCCACCACACCCCATCTCTGCACTGAGCAGGACAAATGTCAGTGCTATTGTAGCCCTGCAGAAGCTTTGAAGAGCCCTGTTCTCTTTGTGGAGGTCACTAATCCTTTTATGAGGCACTGCTGATTGTTAGCTTGGCAAACACACACATATACATATTTCAGAGCTCTCTCTCTCACTATCTCACACAGCAGAGTGTGTATAATTTTTTTTTCTTTTTCTCAGACATGGCTGACATGTTTAGATGACCTGTAAGGCTATAGAGGAAAACAGTGAAAGCATAGAGGAGACACGTTCCACACTGTCACTGTGCATGAGGTTACAGGCCATCCGAACACTTCTGCTGCCTCAAAGAAGAGATAACCACATGTACACCCCCAAATCTTGTTTTACACACACATATCCAAAAATACACCAGCCTCCAGTGACTGGTTCGCAAAAGCCAGGATTAGTTGTGTGATAAAAAATATTTTCAAAATCCACAGGAAATCCATCATAACATCTTCAGAACTACTGAGTAATTCGTACCTCACAGAAATTGGCCATGGTCTTGATGTTTAGCGTTCACCATCTAAGCTGAACAGTGATGGTTTTTCGGATGTAGAAAATGTGATTGGGACACTATAGGGAAAGAAAACAGCACACAAATGCACGGCGATGAAGGTGCAGTGGGGTATTTGTCAGTTGATTCTTTCTCTGGCAGGTTTGGGGACAAAAGAACGAGAGAGTGACACTCTGTAGGACAGGAGGCGGGGCTGTGGAGAGCGCTAATTTCATGCCCTTTGTTGACAGAGGTTAGAGAGAGGAATTATTTCACTCCATCTGAAAGACAACAAGTGGGGCAGAGGGTTATGGGTGTAAAAGGAAGAGGACGGAGAAAGAAAGGGAGAGAGAAAGACAGAAAGGTGGTGGGAGCCTTTGCCGTTCAGCCATCTGAAAGATTGTGCCTTTCTCAGCCTCCTCAGCCATTATGGCCGAGTTACAGGGCAATTATGGAAATGTTTCTTTGAAGCAGAGTACTGCACTTTTTTCTCTCCTCCCCCAACCAAGAGAAGTCTCCATCCCTCTCTCCTCGCCTCTGCCCGGACATGGCTCTGTCTCCCCCTGCATTTGCTCCTCTTTCTCCATGGCATGCAAAAAAGGGCTGCCTTGGTGAATGTGATCTGAATGGAGCGACTGAACTGTAAAGGTTAAACTACAAAGGGATCACACCAGTGCCGGGCTTGAAAAAAATCACCTTTTTTTATGAGAAGAAAGAAGGGGTTCTTTTAAAAGATGATTTACTAGATACAAGGGAAGAGTTCTAATATTTCATTTTTTCAGTACAGGAATATTCTTATTCTTATAATAGTGTTCAGTACAAGTTAGGCTCAATTGATAACATTTGTGGCATAATGCTGATTACCACAAAAAAAAAACTTATCCCTTTCGTCCTTTGTATTTCTTTGAAAAAAGCACACACAAAAAATTGGTTACGCTGAGCAACTTATAATGAAAGTGAATGGGGACAACTTTTGGAGGATCTATAAGCAGAAATGTATAGCTTATAACTGAATAAAAACACATTCTTTTTTCTTTTAAAACTTGTTTTATTTGAGCTGTTAAAATCATAACTTTACAGTTGTTTTAGGGTTTATGCTGTTGCTTTGTTATGGAATCAATGCTGTAAAATTGGATATAACCACACAGAAAAGGTTAGAAAGCAATTTTTCCCCATGCTAATATCCTGCTAATACACATCGTTTACATATTGGGCTATACTACTGAAACAGAGTATTTGAGCATTTACAAACTGGCCCATTCACTTTCACTGTAAGTGCTTCAATGTAACCCACTTTTCTTTTTTCTTTTTTTTACTTTTTTAAAAGAAAAAGTGAGACAAGTCTAAATAAGTGTTTGTGGCAATCAACATTATGCCACAAGTGTTGTCGATTGAGCTTAACTTTGAATTGAACCCAGATTATTCCTTTAACAACACAGAATTTTGATACAAATCCGAGGTGAGAACAGTTCTCTTTTTCCATTGAAAGGAGAGGGAGACAGAAAGAAAGGGAGAGAAAAATCACCTGCTTTCCCCCAGTACATCAGTCAGCGGTGTAGTACAGAATTTCTCCTCAAAGTGTGAACTCATAAGATAGCTCTTGTGCCCCGAAATCTAGGACATCATGACTGAGACATGAGTGTAACCAACACCTCCATCTGACCTGGTGGGGTCAGATTCAACTCTGCAAATCAAACAGCATCAGTCACATTCTGTGAATTCCACTCGAGCCTTGTCTTGACAACAGATATATGATTAATGTTTTTTCTATATAATTATAGATCGTATATTTACCAGCTCAAGTATTGATTGTGAGAGTGGCTAAGGGCTTCTTTGGATTGGCTGTGGTGGAAGGAAAGACTTCATAAATTCTTCTTTTCTCGGAGCTCTGTCAAACAAGTTGTGCTGTGCGTTTCACATGAATACATTAGCAGAGCTCGGCTGATTGATTGGGAGAGCTGGAAAAGAGAGAGCACACCAATGAACTTGCTCTCTCAACAAGATTAATAGGGTTTATTAAATACTCTTGTGTCCCTTTTCATAACGGCAATGCCACAGGAGGCCAAAAAATTCGTCTGCGGCTCGTACTCCACTGTGCTTTTATCTGTGTAACAATCGGATGGCATATCTATGAGAGAAAGTAAAGTTCATTTTCAGTTCGACAAAAGCAATATTTTGTAACATTTAAAATCTCACACTGAAATGACACCACTCTGGTTTGTGCAAAGCCAGACTAACAGACCTAGAAAACATGATTGTAGCTCAGTTTGTAGTGTTAATCAGACCACAGTCGGCCTCTGAGTTGTGTGCTTGCTCCAAAAGAATAAGATGATGTGTGTTTAATCCAAATATTCAATTGCACACTCATGTGTCATGTTATACTTACCAAAAAAAACCACTGTTGCTTGATTATAAGTGCACATGTAAAGATGCTTTGTGACAATATCAGTACTCATCAGGACAAAAATGCCTGAAATAAATATGAGTGTATAGAAGAAGAAAAAGTGTGAGTGTGAGTGTGTGTGTTAAAGGCTGTCAAATGAACAGCAAAGAGCACTCCATTCTTCCTCACTTCTCTTTGTGCTTACATATAAACTTCTTGTCACCATGACATCTCTCTCCTTAATAATGCTATTGCCATGCAAATGAGAGAGGGTGTGTATGTGTGAGCGTGTCTTCCAAATACGGGTGTGAGGGGACCTCTATTGGACAAGGGACAAAGGTTTTTTTTTTCCTTTGCTGGGCACAATAAGTTCAGGAATTTGTGTGTGTGTGTTGTCTGTGCTTGTGCATTCTACGCAAACTAATTCTTTTCTGGAATTCGTTTCGTCCCCCTCTTCCTGGATAGACAGGAAGTAGGAAGTAGGGGGCTCCAGGGAGGCAGAAAAAAGAAGTCCATGGTCGATCAATCCAGTCAGGCCCAAACGCACACCCTTCCATCCCTTGCCAAGTGTGTGCATACACGTTTTAAAGTGTAGGCAAGCAGAGCCGCCTCCTCTGTTGTAATGCTAAATCAGCGCCACTCACTGGAATGGTAAGCTCTTTCACACAGACGCACTCACACGATTTCTTCCCTTCTCTGCGCTTCCTATCACACAAAAGCTTGTGTATTTTTGAAAGACTGCAGCGATGGCCTCTCAGCAGGATGTGGGACTAAACAACAGCAGGGAGAGCGTGACATCCAGAAGCATAACAACCGAAGGACAAGTCTCTCAAGGAAAAGATGATTTATCTGTGTGTTTTCAGGCAGACAGGCAATATTATTTGCATCTGATGTAAGTGTCTATAATCCGCTTTACGACTAAATAATTCTCACTATTATTCTGGTCGTCCAGAAGATGAGTAGAAGGACTGACAGTGTCCTTCCTGTGCGAGAGAGCTGCGCAAGCATGTCGAATGCCATTTCACCGGCAGCGGAGAGTCAAATAATTAGCGCTAATAGTGTATATAGCATGGAAAAATCCCCAGAGCTTTATTTGGATCTATTTCTGTGGCTCTCTCCCCGAATCCACGCCGTTTGCTAATGAAATATACATTGGGTGAACTCTGACCTTTGCTGTGGGGCTGAAGGTCATCTGGCTCTTTTACATACACAGATGAGCTCGTCTTCCGGAAATGATAAGAATAACAGCGGGGACGTGCACAGGGCAGAGAGTTAAAACAACAGCTGAAATGACAATTAATTGACTGAAAGGCATGTAACTGTCATCCATTTCGCCTGGTCTGGTCTTCTCTTCTTCGTCTCTCTCATCTCATAACAGACTACATACATACACACACAAACACACACACTCATACCGCTGAAACCTATCAAATGTATCTCAGGGTTCATCGGCAGGCCATCTCAGAAGTTTGTAATTGCTCAGAGTGGCATTCTGATATGAGTTACACAAAGCCAAACAAAGATTGTGAATGGAGAAATAAATATTTAAGAAATCAATTACAAACATATGCAACCCAACCACAGTTCTGGCAAGGTAAGCATAAGAGACTTATTTCAATATGAAAAACTTACAGTAATGTAAAATTATTTACAGTAATGTAAAATTACATTAATGATATTTCATAATTTACTTTGGCCTTAGTGCAGAAACAAAAAGCAAATTATTTAATTTAAGAACATGGAGCTTGATTTCCTTTGCAAATGATCATTAGATTAGATTAGTTTAAAATGTTCAAATAACTGGGCATTTTAATATACAAATAAAATAATTTCACATTTTTATTAGTCAGCAAGTCTTGAGAGACCCATAGGAGACCCACTTTGTGTGGGCCAGAAAAGGGAAACCAGATGATAGGGGCTTCAGTCTTTTTTCACAGACTGTACTCTACTAGAGGTGTGAACCCAAGTTTACACTGTGAGCATAGTTTTAGACTAGAGGTCTGCATGTGGAGCTACAAATTAAGAGGCGAGTTGGAGACCATTATAATCTCCTGATACCTTCATTTTCAGCACATTTAAATGGCAAAATAAACAATGGCGTCGTTATATCAAACACACGCCCTAACCAGAGTGTGTTCTGTGGGATTGGTTAAACAAATGAAAAGCGTGCACAGTAAACAGATTTGCTTTTGCTTTTCTTTTTTCCCTCTCCTCCCCACTCTTCAAATTTGTGAGCTGCAGCAAATGAGGGCTATAATGAGAGGCAGATTTAATGAGATGATAGTTTTAATTAAATGAGTGAGTGACGATGAGACTCATTCACTCCTTCATTTTCTAAACTTCACTCAGAGGATAAAAAACACTTGCAGGTCATTCAGAGGACAGCCTTCAGAAGGGTGAGAGAAAATATGTTGCATTTGCTAATGGTTATTGACGGGTCCAAAAAGAGGCGGTGAAGAGGCCACTGATGAACATTTATGGTGTATGGTGAATAAAAGCCTGAAAATAGATTCACTTCCATATAAACAGAATCAGAATCTCACACAGATTACTGACATTATAGTGCTGTCCAGGAACTTACACTCAAGGAGAGAGAGAGAGCAGACTCATGAAACATGCATCTGGAATGAATAGATCTGTCTTAGCACATTTGACTAAATGGAGAAAATACCGTATATATCTCTGACTCTGATACATTATTAGACCTCCCTTGTGTCCCACTGTGCCCACACTTTGGCTAAATCATAAAGTAACATCACAGGATTTTTTCCCTCATCATTTTTTCCCCTCTCACTGCTAAATAGCAGTGTGATTGCCACGAGAGAGAGAGAGAGAGAGAGAGATCCAATTGATAATATCACTCACTTTTTTTGTGCAGTTGTACAACTGTACAGGTGTGAAGTTTTGGGGGATTTATGGTAATATTTTTATTTATTTTCCCAACACATATTTATATAAAAAATGCGGCAAAACAAAACAAAACTAACTAACTAAATAGATAAAAACAGTATAATACTTAGCAATACTAAGGGTACAACAAGGAGGAGTGTCGGATGAGAAAAGCATTGCTTTAAAGAAAGTGTGTTTCAGTGTGTGTCTGCCTATTATTGTGTTTTATTCAGCGGTACTTATGACTGTCCCTAAAGGCACCGTACATGTGGCAACTTGAAATGCATTCAGTGTGTCTTTCCTAGTGTTCCTTGAGTTTTGGATGGAGCTTCTGCCTGCCTTACACAATGTCTTTTTCTGAGTGTGAACTTGCACCCAAAACCAATTTCATGTAACTACTGGGATGAACAAGAGAGGGAGGACATCAGAGTAACTGGCACAACACATTGTTCTCCTGTTCCTTTAACACAAAATGGCACAGCCATGGTCCAAGATGTATTATTTACCTATTAATTCATTGATATGTCAGGCCACAAACACTTTCTATCAGTTATGAAACTATATGTTACATTACTATCAGTTTATAGTCCACTTGTGTAAAAAATGCATTTTGCACACAACTAAATCAAAAGAACATTTGGAAAGAAATTATATTCTAACAAAATAAAAGGTTAAGGCTTTTTGGGGCGCTGCAGAAAGATTCGGAGATATCTGGAAATCTGTAGTGATCTTTCAGGAAGCTCAGCCCTGTCCTACATACACCTCTGGCACAGATCACTTAAAATGACTTGTGGTCTACATGAGACATTACATCCCTGTTAAAGCTGCTCACATGGACCTGACTGAGACCGTGGACCGGGGAGAGGTGCGGTGAGAGATGGTAGAACTACTTGCTGGTCAGACATAGTTGGAGCAAAGTGAATGAAAGCCAGCTGAGTGTGGCTGAATCTGGTGCCAACACATTAAAGATCTGTCAGGGTTACTTACATGCAGCTCTGAGTGCAGGATCACCAATGAGCGGCTACCGTAGATGGGAATCACAGGGACTTCATGTGCGCATGAAGTGTATAAGTACACGTATCACATGCACTCCACTGACACACACACTCCTTGCCACTCCTGTGTTTGTGCAAACTCAATCAAATGATTTTTGAACAGCAAAGAAGTCTTTATTTTACTTGGCTAAGCTTCAGACTTACTCTACTTTCCACCTCCTTACCACAACTCACACACACACACACACACAAACACACACAACAACAACAACAGCCAGACTGGCTTTCCCCACTGAAGTTATGCTACAGCGGCTGAAGCCAATCAGACACTGCACTGACCTAATATCCCAGATATCTCTGCTCTCTTTCAAACACACAAACTCAATTTATGGACACATTTATTTGCATGTCAGTGGCCAGAGAGAGGCATAATCGACAGAATTTATCTGACCCAGGTGCAGCGGGACCTTGGTTTGGCTAACAATAACGTCTATTACAACCCCTGCCTTACCAGATAGCAGCAAAACATATGCAAACTGACTCACAACCAGAAGTATCTGGATTATTACATGCCGACCGTCAAGGAAAAGTTAAAAACATGAGAAAAGAAAAAGAGGAGAGATTAGACATGCTTTGTAGATGTAACAGTCCAGATCCTAAAAGATATAGGATCAGATCTGTTGGGCGAAAACCTGGCCAAGCAGATGGGTGTCTGTTTCGGTCTAAAGCATAAGAAATACCGGAGTAAATCACGCAACTCTATGTGTGTAACATGTTTTGAACCAAAACAGAGACAGCAAGTGGACAATCTGAATTAACATGCACATTATGACCAGAACCAGATGGGGTCTGTGGACCTTTTTTAAATTTTCTGTGCTGATTTTGGGGTAAAAATTATGTGTCTCAGTTATCTGTTCCATTTCAAACTCAATTAGGCTGAACTAAGCCAAGCGCACTATACAATACAAAGGGTCATCAACCTATGCACATTTAAAGACTTACAGTTTCTTGTTTTCTGTCGTATCAGTGCATACATGCAGTTAATAGCACACAAGGAGTATCAGTTACCCATTTCACACAAACTCAAATACTCAAAGATTTGATTCTTGATCATTTGTCAAGGAATAAAGTGGAGGAAAGGCTTGGGTTGCTTTTTGCATGCTACCAAAAAAAATAAAAATAATAATCTATAAAATATTTCACTTTCCAGATAAAAAAAAAAAAGTAAAAAAATGCACTGCATAATCCATTAAGACATTTCAGAGAACTTATCTTTAACACAATCATATATACACTTTACACATATTCAAGATGTATTCTATAAACAACACGTCTTAAAAATGAAATCTACTCACCCACATGTTGTTTCAAACCTCTGTGATTTTCTTTCTACTGTGGAACATAAAAGAAGATATTTTGAAAAATGTCTCACTGTTTTTTGTCCATACAATGAAAGTCAGTGAGGTCCAGAGTTGTTTGTGACAGGATTTTCAATTTTGGGTTTACCGTCCCTTTAATGTTCTCAAGTAAATATATGTTGTTTTGAGAATGTTTAGACATTTTTATTGTAAAAAAAGTTTTTAAAAACTTGGTAATTATGAACGAGGAAGAGTTAGATCAGTACAAACCCATGAAACATTTTACAGTTCGCTGCTATTGTAATAAAGATCAATGAACATCATATCGCTACTTGTCCTGAGACTTGGGAGGGTTTTTAAGTTTTTAAACTCAAAATTTTAAACTTGTAACGTCTGCGGCTAATTGTGTGCTGGCACACACTTTGAGTTGGTGACGGTCTGGGTTTTTTTTGTTTTTTAATACTCCACTGACACACACACTCCTTGCCACTCCTGTGTTTGTGCAAACTCAATCAAATGATTTTTGAACAGCAAAGAAGTCTTTATTTTACTTGGCTAAGCTTCAGACTTACTCTACTTTCCACCTCCTTACCACAACTCACACACACACACACACACAAACACACACAACAACAACAACAGCCAGACTGGCTTTCCCCACTGAAGTTATGCTACAGCGGCTGAAGCCAATCAGACACTGCACTGACCTAATATCCCAGATATCTCTGCTCTCTTTCAAACACACAAACTCAATTTATGGACACATTTATTTGCATGTCAGTGGCCAGAGAGAGGCATAATCGACAGAATTTATCTGACCCAGGTGCAGCGGGACCTTGGTTTGGCTAACAATAACGTCTATTACAACCCCTGCCTTACCAGATAGCAGCAAAACATATGCAAACTGACTCACAACCAGAAGTATCTGGATTATTACATGCCGACCGTCAAGGAAAAGTTAAAAACATGAGAAAAGAAAAAGAGGAGAGATTAGACATGCTTTGTAGATGTAACAGTCCAGATCCTAAAAGATATAGGATCAGATCTGTTGGGCGAAAACCTGGCCAAGCAGATGGGTGTCTGTTTCGGTCTAAAGCATAAGAAATACCGGAGTAAATCACGCAACTCTATGTGTGTAACATGTTTTGAACCAAAACAGAGACAGCAAGTGGACAATCTGAATTAACATGCACATTATGACCAGAACCAGATGGGGTCTGTGGACCTTTTTTAAATTTTCTGTGCTGATTTTGGGGTAAAAATTATGTGTCTCAGTTATCTGTTCCATTTCAAACTCAATTAGGCTGAACTAAGCCAAGCGCACTATACAATACAAAGGGTCATCAACCTATGCACATTTAAAGACTTACAGTTTCTTGTTTTCTGTCGTATCAGTGCATACATGCAGTTAATAGCACACAAGGAGTATCAGTTACCCATTTCACACAAACTCAAATACTCAAAGATTTGATTCTTGATCATTTGTCAAGGAATAAAGTGGAGGAAAGGCTTGGGTTGCTTTTTGCATGCTACCAAAAAAAATAAAAATAATAATCTATAAAATATTTCACTTTCCAGATAAAAAAAAAAAAGTAAAAAAATGCACTGCATAATCCATTAAGACATTTCAGAGAACTTATCTTTAACACAATCATATATACACTTTACACATATTCAAGATGTATTCTATAAACAACACGTCTTAAAAATGAAATCTACTCACCCACATGTTGTTTCAAACCTCTGTGATTTTCTTTCTACTGTGGAACATAAAAGAAGATATTTTGAAAAATGTCTCACTGTTTTTTGTCCATACAATGAAAGTCAGTGAGGTCCAGAGTTGTTTGTGACAGGATTTTACCGTCCCTTTAATGTTCTCAAGTAAATATATGTTGTTTTGAGAATGTTTAGACATTTTTATTGTGAAACAAGTTTTTAAAAACTTGGTAATTATGAATGAGGAAGAGTTAGATCGGTACAAACCCATGAAACATTTTACAGTTCGCTGCTATTGTAATAAAGATCAATGAACATCATATCGCTACTTGTCCTGAGACTTGGGAGGGTTTTTAAGTTTTTAAACTCAAAATTTTAAACTTGTAACGTCTGCGGCTAATTGTGTGCTGGCACACACTTTGAGTTGGTGACGGTCTGGGTTTTTTTTGTTTTTTAATGACTAAAATCATTAAAGGCTGACAGGCTTCAGTCTTGTAGTGTGCTCGGCTTTACATGCCAAAACCTCAAAATACATGTCAAACACCACACTATTACGCCTGGGCTATAACGAGCTGCTCAAGCCTAAATGTTGGACACTGATATGCGAAAGAAAATAAAATGTTGACATGTCGTCCACTTTAAGAGAGCGGCATAACTCACAGAGTGGTGCCCGTTAGTCCAGCTAGAATAACACTGTGGCTGGAGAGTTTTACTGCCCCACTACTGCTTGTGAAACATATATTCCAATGACTGCTAGACAGCGAATGACTGAGTGAGGGGGAGGATTGAGAGAGAGGAGGGATGAGGAGGTGAGTGTGGCAGGACAAGGTGAAAGTGATGTGTGTGAAGCCACTGTTCATACACACTGATGTTACACCTCACAGATTGGTATGGGTGTGGAGTGTGAGAGACGCATAAATAGCGATACACACTTCTTTAACTTGAAGGGACCATGCAAACAGTTACGGTAGTGTGTGCGGGAACAGTCCGCAATACAATCTCTCTTTCTCTCAGCGGCGTTCCACAAACGTTGCTTTAAGACTACAGTGGCCAATAACAGTTAATGTGAGCAGGAAGAAAAAACAGACCATCATTCAGTGCGGCTCCTCCTAGAGGCCGGAGCAGGAGGAGTGTGAGCTAGACAAACGAAGCGTGTCGTTCATTAGCGAAAAGATCACATTTTACCAGTGGAGCGACACTTTTAGTGGCGTGGGGGGCTCTGTGAAACCTCAGCCAGAAAAGCCCCTCTGTTTAACTTCCAGAGTCATTAGGCTGGCTATCACCTGACACACACTCAGGTAAACGCCGCTCTCGGGGGCCAGATGTACATTTCATCATGGTCTCATAGCACGGCTGGAAAAATATGTGCAGAAACTGAAAACCACATTTCCAAAAATTGCCTGCTTGTCCCCTCTGTTAGTTTTGGACATGAGTCTTCTCTGGAGCAAGAGCGTTGGCATCCCAGCCTGTGCCAGACTCTTAAAAGCCAGTAACTGATATCAGGTCTCTGTGGCCCGGCCTGAATATGTGAAGTTTTTAAAATGTAGCAAATCCCCTAGGAATGTGTTTTACACGTTTACTTGGTGTACGTCAAGGTGAGAGACAATAATGCTGAATTATGGGGGATATTGGATTCAAGTGAATACGTTTCGGGAAGTAAGAAGGTATGCCTTGTTTTGCATACACATTCGAAAGTGTAGGGTCAGTAAGATTTTTAAAGGTTTCATTTAATTTCATTTCAAGTCTCATATGCTCACCAAGGCTTCACTTATTTGAACAAATTACAGTAAAACAGTAATATTCTGAAATATTTTTAAAATTTGAAATGACAATTTTGGGATGGAAAAACGTTTTCCTGTAATGGGAAAGCTCAATTTTAAGTCTTCAGTCTCAAATGATCCTTCAGAAATCATTCTAAAATGCAATTTTTTTATGCTGAAAATAGTTTGTTGCTTAATATTTTAGTGGAAACTGTGCTATAATTATTTTTTTAGGAATGTTTAATTAATTCAACGTTCAAAAGAACTGAATGTATTGAATTTTTTTTAACAATGTAAAAGTCTATACTGTCAACTTTGATTAATACATCCTTGCTGAATAGATGATTTCATGATTGAATGAAGGTTTCATGGAATTGTATATTCATTATTCTATGCCATTTTTATTATACTTTTTAAGAGTTAAAAAAAAAACCCGAGACAGAGTTCTATGAGTTCTATTATACAACCTCCAAAAATGCTAAATACTCTTTATGCATTCAATGGTTGCAGCTTTGCCTACATAGTGGAAAGTGTGGGGCTAAATGTGATAAAGCACATGTATTTTAAATGTCATTTGTCTGAACTAGAAAATAGAGAATACTTTCATGCATTATTGTTCCATTTGAGACAATGCTACCCTTTCAAATATAAAGATAGCTTTGTAAGGAAATTAAATAGTATGTCTTTAAGTTATTAATAAAAAAATCTACTGACCCGTTCAGATGAGTAAACAAGGAATAATAATAATAATTATTATTATTATTGACCCTGTCCCGATAAATGAATAGGGAATATAGGGATTGGGTTCATCATGCTGCATACATAAATTCAACCCCACTGAGTTAAGAAAAAAGAAAAAAGAAAAAAAAACCAGCCATAATTTATTCAAAACAACAGCGTCATCAACAGCGAATGCACATGTTGTTGTTCAGATGAAATGTTGGTGCTCATGTAGCAATGTGGCAGCTGGCCATCATACATGCAACATAATTTATAAGCCTGAGACAAGTTTCATATGGGTTTCGTAACGAAAGCACAACAACCAAGTGTGTGCATTCATACCATCTGCAGAATCAGTGTCATGCACCGCTAATCTCTCTGGTTGGGAAGTTTGGTTAGGCGGCGACGGAACATTGATGGCAATCAGAGTTTTATGTGTTTGCTGGAATTCAATTAGACTATGATTAATAGGGGCTTTTGGGCCAAACGACGCAGAGGTTGAGGGGAGACGTCTATGGGCTGGTCGGGTTACGACAGGATTGCTGTCGAGATTATAGACAAAAACACTGGTTAACACACAGAAAGAGGCAAAGTAACACGTTGAATAACTTCACAACTACTCCTATGCTCCCTCACCCAGCCCTGAACTCTCAAATAGCTGCCGCCTGCAAGGTTACAAGACTCTGTCTAAGCACAGAAAGGCTTGGGTGGGACAATAAAACAGAAGCATGACTGACAGCGATGGATGAAATTCATTAATGGCCTAAGAGTGCTTGCAAGCCTGGGCCACGACCACAGGTTAGAAGTTCAGGAAGATCAAGAACGATATCTGTGCAGAAAGAAAGGAAGGACAGGAAAAGTGTACAGCTCTTTTCTGAATGTGCAAGGGAACAAATGACTTTTTCCATGCTATTAAAAGGACACTGTGGGACGACGAAGATTTCAAATGTTTGACCATAGAGAGGGTGAAACTTATTACCAATCAACACTGCAAAGACACATGGACGCTTTTCAGGCTCACAGGGTTTTAGCTCGCCTGTCTAACCCACATTTTACCATGATGTAGAGGATGCAAGGATTTCTAACATTTTTGTCGGCCAAACCCCTTTGACCTAAGATATTTACTTAAAGAGATTTTAAGTTAATATTTCAATCAAATGAACATGATAATGGTCACATGACATGCAGTAAACAAATGAAATATTTTGAACTTTGTGTTTTTATTTTAAATAGTTATTTTAATTTTGCATACATTAATTATTAGCCTTTCATTCATTCCTGAAACCCTTGCAGTACCCTAAAAAAACATGGGTTTGTGAACCCCAGATTGGAAAATCCTGATGTAGAAGTCATTCATTACAAGCATGTTAGAGAGAATTATAAAATATTCATTCTCAACAAACAGTCAATAAACAATTAACAAATTAATCTCACATCCTTCCTATCCCTTATGTGTTCACCAAAGCGGAGTGAGCAGCAGGTGTTTCCAGTTTATTCTCTATGGGAGCTGTATGACACCCGTGAGGTGGATTGTGGGATTGACAGTGGGGTGGTGCAGGAATAGCAAGAGAGTGAAAAAGTTAAGAAATGCCCAACTTTACATAAATAAGAAGTGAAAAACACTGGGCAGCAGCCAATCACTGTGAGGGGCATGTAGTGATGTCTGTCCACAGACATTAAAAATTGAACAATTTCTCAATACAGTTTTTGGTGGATTTGCTGCTTAAATTCCATCATTACATATAACTATATTTAACTCAGATTCCAAATGCTATTTAGGTGTGTTGTGCCTAAACTGTGGCTGGGTTAACAAAAGTTTAAAATTGACACTGTAAGTAGAGTAGTAAAGTTTGCATATTTCTAACTGTGAATATTAATTCACAGTTAGATGGTTTTATTAATTGTGCACTGAATGCAGTCATAGAATATACTTAGTGGCTGTACGTTTTATAGACACGCCTCTAGCATTTTGAGCATGCTTCTTCTACACCATTAAGGCAATCGGATACAGAAGAGAGTAAGTCGTCATTGAATTGTATGTCTTCAGTATGTCTGAAGGGCAAATGGACAGCATACAAAACCCTAATAAGACAGTATTCTACACGCTTTTTGTATAAACATGGTTTTGACCCTAGTCCACGATTGCATTATCTCTTAAAAGAAGCTTGAGCACTGGTGAATCAATTAAACCCTGTCCACAGCACAAGGGATTAAAATAAATAGTCTTAGAGCTTCTCTGATAAGATGATTTGAGATTCGCTCTCATCTGATAAAATGATTATCCTAAACAATATTTGATTTAAACATCAAACAGCCTGTTAAGACATTTGGTTTTAAATGCCAACATGTTTCGATTGCAGTGGAAGAAGGAAAGAAAACATGACTTTATAAGACAGATAAGAATCCACCATTGCTGTCAAACACTAAAAATGACGTTTTAAACCAGCAGTGCTTTACTGAAACAGAGCTGAACCCACATAAGCACAATCCATAAGAGAAATATTCTCCACAAACCTCCAAAAAAGTTACATGATTTATAAAAATACACTTCTAATTGAAAAAGTGCTGGAGTTATGACAAGCTGGAATAACGTTAAGCCACTCACGCTCTTTTAGGCAAGCACATATTTTCTGATGTGACTCATTTTTAATGTGTTGCCAAGATACTTATTCGTGAGTTTAATCACCCTGAAGTGATACTGAGTGCATTAATCACAGGCTGACTGAAAAGTTATATAGTCGAGCAGGCTTTAAGAGAGACACAAATCTCTGTATGTTGACCAATTTGTCTGTCACTCCATCTTCCACTTCTTCCCTTCTCTCTCTAATCACTTCTTACCTTCTTTTATTCTTAATGTATGTCTTCTAAATCTCTCTCAGGACCGCTGTCTCTCAGCACAGTATGTCACAAAAGCTAGCAAACGACAATTAAAACTGATACGCTTCCCTTTGGTACAGACGATGAGAGTGAGCTATATAATGAAAGAATACTAAAGAAAAAACACTGTTCTCACCCCCTCCCAAGTCTCAGGACAAGTAGCGATATGATGTTCATTGATCTTTATTACAATAGCAGCGAGCTGTAAAATGTTTCATGGGTTTGTACCGATCTAACTCTTCCTCATTCATAATTACCACTACACATGTAGAACCAAGGGCAACTTCAGAGGAGGTTCAGGAAGAGAGAACGGGAGGGAGAGAGGGGGAAATCTCTAAGGGTTCTTTCTGTCTCTTTCGGCCCTGAGGCTATGAGCACTGCTGTATGCTGCATACCTGAAGCAACTTAGTTTTACAAAGATCAAATTAAGCAGCTAACTCGCAATATGAAATGACAGTTCCTCTCTTCCGTCTCTCTTTTTTCTCGCTCTTCCCCTGGCAGTAAAAAAAAACAAAAAAACAGAACCTTTTTGATTAACTTCATGCCAGACTGGCGTCTAAAGTAGGCATGAAAAGTTTAACGCTATTTATTTGTTACTATTGTATAGTCTTTAAAATGTTCATTTTGAAGAACTGTGAGAGTTATTTGCAAATGCAGTCAATGCTTCATGATTTGGTTTGAAATATAGAGTCTCAGAGGCATAGGAGAGAGAGAGAGAGCGAGAGAGCAAGAGAGAGAGAGAGAGAGAGAGAGGGTCTGTTTGTCAAACCCAACAAAGTGAAAGCGTATGTGATGGAACCTCATAATGACGTTTTGGAACACTCTGCATAGGCATGAACTCCACAAGCTATACAACTAGCGCTCCACGCAGGAGACTCAACTCACATTTGTTCTTCCAGTGCTCCTACAGAATAATGCTAAGAATGTGGGTTGGACTCCCAGGGAACACACAGATGAACATACAGATAAAATGTAAAGCCTGAATGCATTGTATGTTGCTTCTGATGAAAGTGTATGCCAAAAGCATTCATTTAAGACTTTGATGTTAGCATGTTGCTAGCTAACAATCAGTGTGCCATGCACAAAATGGGGCACTTTTTTGGAGCCAACACCTTAAGGATCATGGGAATGTATACAAATATTCATAATAAACATTTCTCTTGCATAATTCATCATCTTTTACACTTTTTTTTATTCACTCTTGTATCTCAATAGCAGCATAATTAAAAGGAGAGTTCACCCAAAAAGAAACATTCTGTAGTAATGTGACTTTTTTCTGTGGAAAACAAACATGTCTGTTTATTTTTATTATTATTATTATTATTATTATTATTATTACACACACACAAACAAAAAGTCAATGGCGATGAGTTTGGAGTGACAGGGTGAGCAAATGATGACAAAATTGTCATAATTTTTGGGTGAACTATCCATTTAAGTAACATTTTGCAATGTACTTTATGTGGAAAAGCACACCTCTGATGCCTTAAAATCGCTCTTCCATAGGCTGCTCACTAGGTTCTGGAATAGAGCTAGAGAGAGATACAGAACTACACAGCATAGCAACAGGAGGGACAGCTTTGCGAGTAATATATCCGATTCATGTGACATCTCATTGAGTTTTACTCCCATTTCAAGATGCAATTTACTGAATTGCTAGGGGTGAAATTCAAAATAAAGAAATTAAATTTATACACCTTTAGTGCTCAGACTGTCTGCAAGATAAATGGGTTTAAACAGCATTTTCACATACACAAACACACACAGGCTTTTTGTTCATTGTTCAATATTGCAATAGCGCAGGATCACAAAACAGTGCTCTAACACACCTGCTGTTGTTCGTCTATCTCTCCGTGCTCATGCGCCCATGCCGTTTTCTGGGACAAGGCTCTGAAAAGCATCTTGTTCTCAAACGTCCTCCACCAGCCTTCTGAAACATTAATGTCAGTCCCTGAATCAGACTAGCCCACGCTGGGCCAATCTACATGCATTAGCTATCTCATTTAGGAAGACAGAGGAGAAAAAGTAAATGAGGTTTTCTAGCATTGTGTAATCAAAGAGTATCAGTATAAGAAGGCGCTCTCTAACCAGGCTGAGGTAAATCTGGCTCTCCTTGGCACACGGTGCATTATTAATGCCCACTGTGCTAGCCTAAAATACCTGTGTGTGTGTCCTATACAAAGACCCACTCATAGCCCCTCTGGCATTGTTTGAACACTGAATAATGCATTGGTTAAATGATAGAGTTAGGGGGCTAAAAGAGAGAGAGAGCAAAGAGAAAATAATAGAGGCTGATCACAGAGAAAATCCCTTCAGCAGTGGAGACTCTTTAATACAGGACTACTATCTGTGTTTCTATGGCACTTGCGTGTATGAGGCCTGATTTGGAAGAAACCACTGCAGACTACTAATGCATCTGAGATTTCATAAAAACAGTGCATACATAATCATAAAGTATCTTGTTTACAGACAGATATAGCTGCAGAGGCCTTAACCTGCAGTTTAACCCACAGCTGCAACACCCAAGTCTATCCACCTGACTCACGCTTCCCAGTTTTAGGTGGATTACAGCATTAGAAAGCCTAATCCAGACTCACCCCATTCCTTTTCCTGTTTTATTTCTCCTCTTTATCACTCTTCATGTCATTCATCTGAATAAAACTGGTACTCAGCTTCTCCAAAACAATTATCTCTCTTTTTGCACACTAAAAGTTGATGGGTAAGGAAATGAGTTGCCTAAATTGAATAACTTTACTTTTTTATGATTACTAATATAAAATAAGTTGGTTTGGAGTCTGGTTTTGAAGTTGGATTGGACAATTAAAACATTAAATATGAAGAAGACAAATGTTTCTTAGAGAAATAATATGCTAGTCAGGTTATTTTCAGTAAGGAGAATTTACCTTTCTGTTTTGTCACTGGTAACACTAATGAGTATTCGTTCATTTATTAAAATAAATATTAAATAAAGACTTTAAAAATGAAAAGACTCTAATTTTGAGAATTGTAAATGTATAATAAAGACTAAGACCGCAGACTGTCAGTTGTAAAAATGAGGTCCATAAGGAATTGAAAGGTGAATCGAATAAAATTTTAAATTTCCCTCTATTTGGCAGAAGCTTAGAGGTCACATTCCCTCTGGGTCGCTGTGGAGGAAAACAAACTACTGTTGCTGGCAGTACAATACTTCTGAACAGAAGGAGAAGCCAAAACATTCGCTACAGCCCTTTCTTCTGTTCTGGTTTCTGTGCATGACTATTCACATATTCCTATGTGCACGCATAGCAGTGTAAAACACAGATATTCATGGGCTGACTTTCAAGGACTAGAAATTAAATAGTAGAAACAGTATTTATATGCTTTGGCTCCGGCCTACTTTCCAAATGGTAAACGGTTGGTTTTATATAAAAATAAAAGACAAACTGTCAAGAATAGGAAAAGGAATGAAAAATGTTCAGAACATTACTAACTGGTTACAAGAATTTAAAAATAACATTTTCACTATAGAACAACTGAAACTTTGTTCTAGTTTTCTATTTTGTTCTATAAAGAATTGCATTCTGTTTTGGGGTTTTATTCTTTAGACGGTTTCTAAATACCTTGTGATTTTGCAATCAACCATTAGAATAGAGAAATTAATATTAATTCCATATTTTGTTCAAATATAAACAACTGCATATTACTCAGGAAGGGATTTATTAGGATGAGCCCAAATACTGAAATACTGCTTCGCCCCTTTAAAATATTCTTGTCTCGACCTGAGAATCAGTTTTCCTGAAGTTCAGTAACTTGAAATAAGAACTAGTGATGCCAAATTCGCGAAAGAATCCCTCTTTTGATCAAATCAGTCAAACAGGTTTGCAAAAAGATCTGAACTTGTTCACGATTCAGTTTGATTCAGTCGAACAGTTCACTGCACTAAATCATTTGCAGCGGTTTCTAACACCACAACGGGATACTTTATAAGACAGAAAACAAAAACAGTGCTGGATGAGGTGAATATTTAGCAATATCATTAAAGGAAACAAAACTTGCAAATTACTTTATTTTTTATCAGTGATAAAGCAGTTCTGTATTGTGCGTGCAGCTTATGAACAACTCTATACTGCAGGTAAAGAAAATGTTATCAATAAAACAATAACACCATCAACAAAAGAGTATAAAATATGGGGACACTTTTTTTGATTGGGGGGCCTGAGCCTCACTACCTATTACAGGCTGGAAACACCTCTGGTCTATGATAAATCAATGTAACCACACTCACACACACAAACACAATGGTTTTTATACTGTATTTTCTATCCCCATACCCTAACCCTACCCCTCACAAAAACTTTCTGCATTTTTACATTCTCAAAAAAACTAATTCTGTATGATTTATAAGCTTGTTTCCCCATGAGGTCCCCATGAGTTGGTGTGTATTCAGGTTTAAGACCCTAACGGGAAAAACACATACACACACACACACACACACACACACACACACACACTGACACACAAACACACACACACACACACACACACACACGTTCTTTCACAAGCTAACCAGAATCCTCTGAACCTGTTCCTTTCATCTGTGTAAAGAGTAATGTTTGGGAAAAGCTCTCAGTCAAGCTGCAGAAAACCTAAGAAGTGTTGGCCATACAGATGACAACTTCCAGGAAGATCTCCTTTATTTCTTAAAACACAAACCTCAATGTCTGTGTAGTGTGTGTGTGCTAAACCTGCAGATGTAAATGCAAGATGGAACTGCAGGAGGGAGCTGTTTTGATCTGTGATCCGTGCGTATATGTCTGTGTGTGCGTGTGTGTGTGTGTGTGTGTGTGAGAGAGAGTGAGTGAGTGAAAGGTTGTCAGGTGTTTGTGTGCAGAGGTTTTGAAGGCTATGAAATATTTACCAAAGCAATAATGACTCCCCGGACAGAGCAAGTGAGGAGAGGAACGAGGGAGAGCAGAAGAAAGGGAGAACTGCCACCCTTCACAGGAAAAGAAGGAAGAACAAAGAGGACGTAAGATCGGCCGAGTTGTCTTTCTCTAGCGGTCTCATCAACAACAATAAAAGAATACAAATAAAAAATAATAATAACAATAAAACAACAATAATGATGTGGGGGTAAACACACTGGGAGTCTCCTAAAGTCTCCTAAAGGCCTGTGTGTGTGTGTGTGTGCTCTAAAGCAATATTTGGATATATCATCTGATGCTCAACAGAGAGAAAGACAACGGAAGAGCAGACTGAACTCAGTCTCTCTCCTCTTTTCACACACAGACTGTAATACAATAATCCTGTTGTTTCATGCTGACTAACTTCAAGGCCTGGACCCCGGTGTGTGCTCTTTAAAGTGCAGGCATAGTATTTAGCTTTGAGGTCACACCTGCAATGCATGCTGGGGGACAGACTGAGCCGGAAGCAGGAGAGAGGAAGGAAGAATTATCACTGAGCTGCCCTGAACACATACATACACTGCACCCTGGGATCCACGGAGGGGCTCTCGGCCTCGTTACACGGGGTAAACCACTTTCTGCGAGTTCTTCAAAAGTTCATCTAACTCAGATTTACTCGTGTAATTCCCTGTTGTACAGTGACAGAGCATGTGTGTGTTTTATTTCTATAACTGCTCTGTATAGGGCGCAAAGGTAGCGGATGCAGTGGTGGGCAGTGCTGTTTAGATAGATAAATAGATAGAGTATTTGTTAGTTCAAGGCAGTTGTTAACAATAAAGCAACATTTGTTGGTTCAGTGCTCATTGATGCCGTCATAAAAGTTTATTTGAGAACAAAAAATGCCAAATCAATTCATCACCTCTATTTACAGTAATATTAGCGCTTTCATTCTTTTGTATTGAAATGTAAACTGGGTTGAAACATTGAGCCACCGCTGAGAATAAATGCAGTGGTCAGACCAAAGCAACCAGGCTTGCTGTGTATGATCTATAATTGACTGAGATGATAAACGTGTGCGTCTGTGTGCTTTCGGCTACTGCTGTCTGACAAATGACCAAACACAACCTTTAGAGCTGACCTACACAAGCCGAGGAGGGGCGCGAGGTTGGCTGATGTCAAAAGAAAAACAATGAGTGGAACAAAATCGATGAAACTGGAGCAACCATCTCTCCACCAACGAGGGACGTTAAACAACGACTGCGCTCCTGGGCAATTACCATGATTGGAGTGAGAGAGTATGTGTATTTGTGTGTTAGTCCCTCAGGTATTCTCCAAGCCACTTTTGATTAGTACATATGCTTAAACCGATACGGAGTGACGGTGTGTGTGTGTGTGTGTGTGTGTGTGTGTGTGTGTGTGTGTGTGTTTATGTGCGAGGCTGCCTTCATTACCATGTGTGCTTTTACAGACGAGGGTTGATTGGTCAATGCTGTGCACTTTATTTATGAGTAAAAGGAGACAGATGGAGCGGGCCGGGGTATTGATGAACCATTGCCTTTAAATAGGAATCAATAGGCAGGGAGGAGCCGAATGACACACACATTAACTCTGTAATATGAGGGTAGAACCATCTCAAGGCTGATCAGAAGAAATGGACAGCCCCTGAGTTAAATATATGAGTGTCACAGCAAAGGGTCTGAATACTTAGGACCATGTGATATTTCAGTTTTTCTTTTTTAATAAATCTGCAAAAATGTCAACAATTCTGTGTTTTTCTGTCAATATGGGGTGCTGTGTGTACATTAATGAGGAAAAAAACTTAACTTGAATGATTTTAGCAAATGGCTGCAATATTGTTAAGAGTGAAAATTTTAAGGGGGTCTGAATACTTTCCGTACCCACTGTATATCACTGATCTCACTTGCTAGGGGCTTTGCCTGTGCTGTCTCTCTCATCTCCCTCCTTGTCTTGCCATTTGTGGCTGAAGTAAAATAGGGGTGGGAGGTTGTGATTAAACAGTGGAGGAATGCGCTAATCAACACTATTCATTAACAAAGTTCAGGGGATTTCACCCCAACACAAAATATGACTAAATATTTTAAATAATATAAATATAAATAATAATAATAACTAAATAAAAAAGACTGTTGTCATGGAAACTAACTGAAATAAGTACTAAAATAACTAAAATTGTAAAACTGAAATAAATTAAAGCTGAACAGACATAAATTGACAAAAGTGCATAAAATTACAAAAAACTTTAAAATAAAAACTGGAATTCTAAAAATAAAAGCTAATTCAAAAATGTGAATAAATACTGTAATAGTACACTAAAATAACACCGAATGCTAGTTGAAATCCATTTTTGAAATCCAAATTAATTTCTTTGGAACTACTTGAGGAGAAAAAATTAAACAAACTGGCCAGATTTTGTCTGAAATATAGGTTATTCGTGAACTTTTGCACTGATGAACTTGTATTTCACCCAAAAATAAAAAGTATGTCATCATTTACTCCCCCTTATGCCATTCCAAACCTGTATGACTTTCTTCTGTAGAACACAAAAGAGGATATTTTGAAAGTCACTGGAGTTCAGTGTTGTTTTGGACCCCATTGATTTCCATCGTATAAACAAAAATCATATGCACAGACATTTAAAAAATTTTTTTTTAAATTATTTTCTTTTGGTTCCACAGAAGGAAGGAAGTCATACAGGTTTAGAACAACATGAGGGTGAGTAAATGATGACAATTTAATGTTTGGGTGAACTATATCTTTAATTATGCAGTCTCAGAAGAGCACACACACACTTAGCATTAATTTGGTACAATAATCTGAATGTACTGTTAGGAAAATTAATACAAACAGTGTTTTAAAGGAAGATCCATTCCAGCTCAATACATTTATGGTCATGTAGCAAAGGGGTATCATAACCAATGCAATTTAGAGATTAATTCAATGACACTACAAAAATCAGTTTATCCTTCATAGCTCAGGAACGCATAAATGAGTGACGATTACAATCCAGCGTTCAAAGAGAGTTTCAGTGACAGGTCATCTTCTTTCTCCAAGGACTTCCCTATATAAAATAAAATCACCCTCCCTTTTCCCCTTTCTCCTTCTCTGTCCTCTCCGTCTCTCAGAGCAAACAACCTTCTCTCCTCTTGTTATTAACTAAATATGAGCACTTTGACCGGGGGACAAAAATTCTATATTTTCCCCACCAAATATTTAAACCAAGCAAATAAACAGACAAATAAATAGGTCTCCCAGGCGACCGGGCGAGTGAGGAGGGCGGGATGTAATTTGACGGGCGAGTTATTTGGGAGACTGAAGCCCACAGCTATTCAGGGGCTCATTTCAGCACCTGTCAATCAAGAAGCAGAGAGGAGAGTGTGTAGGTGTGTGTACGACTGTGAAGTGGCCAAACGCACATACATACACCCTTCAAGGTCGGAGCAGATAAGGTGAATATCGTACCTGATGAATATATCACCCTCTCCTTCTTCATCTTTTCTCGCAGGCCTATCGGAACATCTTAATTCCTCTCTAATAGCTGGTTTTATCCATCTTGAGTCCAGAAAATGCATTAAACATGATAAAGAAAGAAAGAAAGAAGGAAAGAAAGAAAGAAAGAAAGAAGGAACTAAAGAAAGAAAGAAGGAAAGAAGGAGAGAGAGAAAGAAAGAAGGAAAGAAAGAAGGCGATAGAGAAAGAAAGAAAGAAAGAAAGAAAGAAAGAAAGAAAGAAAGAAAGAAAGAAAGAAAGAAAGAAAGAAAGAAAGAAAGAAAGAAAGAAAGAAAGAAGATTTGAAATTGGAGATCATGGAGCATATGTGCAGACACACACAGGCCAGCAATATTATGAAGGCCTTTCATCCATATTAGATGAGTTGCAGATGACTCTGTCAGGCTAGATTGAGCTGAGAGAGGGAGAGATAATGCAATAAACCCACTACCTTTCATAAAACAAACACTTATAAACACTAGTGACGCACACATAATACGGACAGTCTTCTTGAAGTTTAACCACCTCAAATACAATATGTGTGTATGAAATGGTTGCAGTGTTTAGGTTGGGGAGAAGCGGTTCTTCTGCTACAGGTAACAACTCTTTCAATAATTTAGTGGCTTTGGTGTGTTTGAGGTTTTGGGGCCAGTGGTGGCCAGTGCTGTGGGACAGGGCAGGAAGTGGGTCATACAACATGACAGGCACTTCGAAAGTGGTCCCTGAGACCAAAGCCATTGCAGAGTGGAAGGACTTCAGAAGGCCACCGACACACACACACACACACACACACTGTATCTCTCTCTGGAGCGCTGCAAATACATTTCTAAAGTCAGGTCACAGCAGAGTTTAGCAGAATGAAACTGTCAACAGCACAGACAGACACACACACACTGGAATCCTTTAAGCCAGATCACAGCAGTGTCCCTTCACTCAAGTGCCAAAAATGTACTTCAAGAGTTTCACATCACTATCAGCACATCAGTCAAAAGCCAGATCCATTCCATCACAAACACAGACACACACACTGCTGAGAGCCCCGGATCCCTGCGTCCTGTAATGAGCAAACTAAGAGCCTCTGTTCTCAAACAAAAAATACAGCACTAAGAAATTGGGTGAACCACATACCAACACTTCATACCAATTGGGGGGTCACCCAATTTCTTAGTGCTGTATTTTTTGTTTTGCTTGTTTTCTAGTAAAAATATCTAAACATCCATAGATAAGATACATTTGCACACCATGTAAACTGTGCAAGAGAATACATCTTGAATTCTTACCTTGTGCAACTAACTTAGTTTTACTTTAAGCATAAATCTAATTAAATCTAGTTCAATTTATGCTTAAAACAAGAAAACAACAAATAAAGGCAATTTAAGATTTAGCTTTGCCATCACATTTTAATATAAAAATATATTAAAATAGAAAAGTTATTTTAAATTGTTATAATATATTGCAATATTACTCGTTTTACTTCATTTATGATCAAATAAAAAGCAGTCTTGGTGACCATAAGAAACTTTAATACAAACTTTTGAATGGTAGCATATGTTCTCTGAGAACAGGGCTATATTTTATTGTGTTAACCTAATTTGCATTTTCTCATAAATATATATAATGTTTTAAGGTTGTTGTTGTTTCTTTAAAGATATGTTTACTGGAAAACTAAATGACTAAAGTACTGATTAGCAAAATGTAGAAAATGTCAGATGTGCCCTACCTGCCAAGACATGATTATTATTAATAATTGTGATTATCTATTAAACATTAGCATCGTTTATCATATGTCTGTTGCTGCCATTTTATAAAAGCACTAACAACACTTTTACCATGCTGAAATCACTGTAATGCACAATCTCTGTTCTTCTCCTATACTAGTAATATCAGGGGGCCACAGGGTTGTTAGACCCCATTGCTTGGGCAGCCATGACAGGCATGAGTGGCCGTTTAACCCACACAGCACTGTAGAGGCAGCATCAGGCAGTAACCATGAGGCTCAAGGGTCTGACAGGTCCACTCATTGCTAGTTAACTGGGAGAACTGCATTATGTGTTCATCACGTGGACACACACACGGTGCTCTTGGGACTTGCTGTCTCATTAAATAACTCACTCTTCAGTCTGTGTAGAGATGTGGACTCATGAGAACATGTGAATACACACACACACACACACACACACACACACACACACTCACAATTTCAAGTTTGCAATGATATTCTCTGCACGTGCACATCAGATATCTGCCTTTTTGAACAGAAAAAAAGGCAAAATTGTGATCTCTTACAGGACAGATCACTGTAAATTTTCAATTCTGCCATCACTTACTCACCTATATTCTTCTGTAGAACACAACAGGAGATATGTGAAAGAATATTGCTGCTGTTTTCTATTCAATGAAAGCACGCAATAACCGTAGGCTCTAACCCTAACCCTAATTTAGTAACTTACATAAAAACAAAACACAATGGCTCTAAAATTTAAATTTGATCTATGACTTTATGTGATTTATATTATAAAACAATCTGTGAGCATCTCTTCAGGTAATTTTAACCACAGATTTGAATCATAAATCAAAACTGCTTTTTTAAAATCCCAGAGGAAAATTCCCAAGGGAACCCATGACTCAAAAATGCTAATTCTCTTCCAAAAAAAACCATTTTACATTTTTGTTCAGTGCATAGTACAACACATTATCAGTCAAAACAGGGTTAAATGTATTATGTGTAACATTGCATTTGTCCTTCAAATCATGTATGTTGTCTGAATGTCACCTCTGAGACGTGATGCAACTTTAACTTAGATGTCAATCATATAATAATCAGCCTGCCTGTAGAAAACACACACACACACACACACACACACACACACACACAGGTACTTAATTCCACATGCACCTGGTCATCTTCCTCTCACCTACAGTGATGTAAGGCATAGAAACTACTGATGACCTTTGCCCTTCCTTGGAACAATGCATACCTGTGCACACATGCCTGAGAACAGACTGCAGTGAAGTTTAGAGTGGCCATTCACCGATCACCTGCTCACCTGAGGCTCAGCCATCTAACAAACCTTCGCTGCAGACTAGAGGAAGTACCTCCAACCCCTACAGGCAACACACACACACACACACATATACACTTTAATAGAGCTGGGACAAAAGCTCAAATCAGTCTTTTTGACTGATAGAAATATATAAAAGACTGAAACAAATACACTTCAGATCAAAGCAGATAAATAGACAGCATCTCTCTGAAACAATAAATTGAACACAATAAATTGGATGTTTGATCCAAAAGTCTGAAACCACAGCTGAGATGTAAAATCAAACTGAAAATTTAAAACAAAGAAAATAAATAAAAAATATTAAAGATTGTGTATTTCAAGGTCGCTAAATCAAATAAGACATTTTTGGCAGTGACCATGTGAACTCTTGTGCACAAAAGATCAGATTTTCAAGTCAACAAACCACATACCGAGCCATTCAGAAATTTGTCAACTTTTAGATTGAACCTTTCACTCCAATTATAATATTGTAATTTGTAATGCAAACAATGCAAAATAAAGGCAGTTTCACTGGTCTCAGACTTTGGACCCCACAGTATATAAAATATATAGGTAAAACTCATTTTATTTCATGTCAATTCACTGAATTAGTCATTAACAAATTATATAATGCTTAAAAGATACATATATCTAAAATAATACATCAATAGTACTTAAACATTTGTATCTATCTGAATGCATAATTAAATGATCATCTATTAAGCATTATATAATGTAATAATAACTATCTGATAACTTTGAATGAAATTTTGAAGAGACTGCAACCGATATACAAATAAATTTAATTAAAAAAAAAAGAACAAATACCCATGCACTAATTGATAAACCAGAATTGTATTTTATTTCAATCATAACCAGTGCTTTGCACACACAAAGCTTTCAGAAAAGCAGTGGGGCTTGTGGCAATTCGAAGAAAGAATACAGCAAAAAAAAACACAATGAAAGAAAGATTATATATTTATATACCAACCTCACAGCATTTACTCAGCAAGAACACAATATTTGGCAACCAATGTCAACTCTAAAACTTCAAAAGTATAAAACACATTTAAGCATCTTCATTGAATACTATAATATGGATCTTCTACATTAACACTGATGACATAGAAAAACATAAAAATAAAAAGAAAGCTGCTGGACTTCAACAGTCATCCCTTTTTCATTCATCCTTCAGTCGTTTAGAGGACATCTGAGTGCTTTTCTTCATCCTTCAATCGTTTAAAGATGTTTGAGTGCATTCCTCCCGAAACTGGCAGCATTTCAGACATAGGCAGGGGTTATTGAAACGTTAGGAGTCAATGAGCTGTGAGAATTATGCGAAGCAAGGGGTGTAAGTTCTCTTGGAGAGCACAGCAAGAGCCGCCTATCGACACTACTCTGCTTGGGAGAGAAACATCTTAAGTACACATACACACACACATTCATATTCAGTCACACAGAAATAAAACCGTCTTAAAGATTACGTACACATGTGCGTGCCTCGTACCTACATGCACCTATATAGACAAACATCATCGACAAAGTCAGTCTAACAACTTTTACTTTACCTTCTCCCTAAAAACAGTCAGACGGACGCACGCACAAACATTCAAACACACTTAGGGCAAATTCAAACACACTAAATCCCTAGACAATACGCCAGGTGAAAGGCAACGGCATGCATATGACACCCGTTAATGATGTCATACACCCCCACAATGTCATATTTTATTTTTACAGACTTTCCCTCTCAAAAGATGGCACGCAGACAAACACACAAACATAGAGGCGAAGTGAACTATGTATACTGTATACATCTATATAATGCCTGTCCGGAAAAAAAAGCTTCAGAGGATATATGGATATATATATATATATATATATATATATATATATATATATATATATATATATATATATATATATATATATATATATATTTATTTATGGATAGGTATCATATGCAACTACTGATATGTATCTATGCATGGGCATTGTAACACTACGGACTCTGTTAAAGTGATAGTAAACGATACTGATGGAAATAGGAAATAAAATGTCCAGTCCAGATGGCACCCCGTATCCACCCCTGTATCCATCCTTATATCCGTCCATTCATCCCAGTGGAT
Organism: Sinocyclocheilus grahami; assembly: GCF_001515645.1. NCBI lineage: Eukaryota > Metazoa > Chordata > Actinopteri > Cypriniformes > Cyprinidae > Sinocyclocheilus > Sinocyclocheilus grahami. The sequence continues at coordinate 212,590 of NW_015505573.1, forward strand.
CTCAGTGTGGTGTGTGTAATGGTGAATGTTGTTCTTCAGGCAAAGATGGGCCAGAAAGGAGAAACTAAACAGGTGTGTGTTGTATTGTTTTTTGTCACCTGTGATCTCCATCCCGGCCTCTATCTCTTAACATCCACCTCATAACATTCTTTATCTCCATTTATCTCCCTCCTTTGCTAATACCTTACATCCTAGGAAGAAAGAAAAAACAGAAGTAAGTCACATTTTGTGCATTTACGGCTGAACATTCCTTAAGTCCACTTTCCACTTTAATAACAATCCCTAACATAAGACATGTAGTTCACCTCAAAGACTATAGAATACCCAAGACGTGTCACTCGTATAGTTTTGAATGGGGAAAAATGCAACGCTCAATATGGCTGCTCATTTGCAGGAAGCCCCGCCTTCTGAATGAAAGAGCCAATCGCTAATCGGTAAAGTCAGCCGTCACTGCAGCTGCCTTTAGAAGTCCTGGTTGCTACAGAAACAGTCAGAGCTCTGAGATGCGCGCTTATGACTGCGCATGCACACTGGCTGGTCTAGCCTGAAAATATAAGCTTTTTAAAATGCTATTTGAGCAAAAGTAACAACATCTATGTCACAGTTGTTGTCAAATTTCTTTGGTGATTTAAAATATGAAATTTAATCGTATGCTTAGTGAACAGTTTTGGAGAATTTGATGTTTCCCCATTCAAAGATATAGGAGTTGCATTTGCATGCCCGAGAGGCGTTTCAAAGATGGCCGCCGAGTGACATGACTTGTCTTAAAAGGACTTTGTTCACCTCCAGAGAAGTGACTCAACGCGGCTGATGATTTCAGAGAGGTCAAAGGGGAGGGGCATGTCAGGATCTTCATTACTCCAATAGGGTCGGTCGGCAGGTGCTTCCTCAGCAGCCAAGGCCTGTGCCAGGCTTGACTGGCATCTATTGGGACACAAAATGAATCAACAGCTTTATAAAGGCACAACGTTTCAATCTGACAGACACAATACAAAGATTGTAAATGAGTGACTGAATAAATAATTATTTAGAATATGTTCAGATTCTCATTCAAAAGTTTGGGGTCAGTAAGATGTATTTTTCTTTTTAAGAAATTACTATCTGTATTTAGCAAGGACACATTAAATCGGAAGTAAAGACATTAACAATGTTACAAAAAGAAAACTAAATAATGCTGCTCTTTTGATCACGGTTCCCACAGAAATATTAAGCAGCACAACAGTTTGCAACTGTCACGAATCCGGTCCGTGGCCTTCCGGCCGATTATCAGTAGAGGTCACTCTACCATTACATTGACTCTCACACTACACAGACTGTTACATGTCACTCCGGACTACAGTTCCCATCATCCATTGCACTTACACAGCTGAATTCACTGATCACACAGCCTTCACTAATCACACGGTCACCTGAGATTCATTACTCACTCTATTTAACATCCACTCAGTTCCTGTTCAGATCGACGAGTATTGTCTAGCGTTTTTCACTCCCCTAGTGTTAGCTGCCTTACCGAGCCTTTCCGTTTTTTCTGTTTTAGTCTCGTGTATTGTTCTGCATTTTCCACTCCCCTAGTGTTAGCTGCCTTACCGAGCCTTTCCGTTTTTTCTGTTTTAGTCTCGTGTATTGTTCTGCATTTTCCACTCCCCTAGTGTTAGCTGCCTTACCGAGCCTAGTGTCTTGCTTTTCCTTGTTTTCATCATCTTGCCTTGTCTGTTTCTCCATGTTCTGATCACTGCCTGTGTACCTGGATTATCCCTCGAGTCTCACCCAATTGGATACTGTTCGCCCCTGCCTGGACCTTTGCCTTGTACCTGGATTATCCCTCTTGCCTTGCCATCAATATACCTGTTTGCCATTGTCTGACCTATGCCTGTTTTTGACCACGCCTCTTGCGAATAAAGCCTTGCAGATGGATCTGCACGCTTCCTGTGTTCCCTCCGTTACAGAATACTCGGCCACACAAGGATCCAGCAGCTTTTCAGAGGAACATTGGCCAGGTATGGACACGGCAAGGATTTTGTTAGCCCTTAGACAGGGCCTGCGATCACTAGAGAACAATGTTCGCGGATTTTTAGCCATAGCACACTATTCTGATCTACCAGACTGTCTTTTGATAGAGTTTTTTTGTGATGGCCTTAATCAACCTCTAAGATCTGAGCTTAGACGCGAGGGTCCACGTTCGTCACCGAGTTGTTTTTTGGACTTTGCTTTGTTGACTGTTGACTCTCTATTCACTGTGGGTATCGCAGAGGAACGCGACCCTGCACTCACTCGTGTAATGGCCCCTGCACTAGATTATGCTCACAAAATGGCGAACACAACAGCGCTCCGTTATGTGAAAAGTTGAAAGTTGAATCTTCATGAACCAAGTCAAATCACAGCTGATCTTCCTGAATCCAGTCAAGTCACAGTTGATCGTCATGAGGCAAGTCAGGTCACAGCTGATCTTCCTGAGTCAAGTAAAGTCACAATTGCTTGTCATAAGTCAAGTCACGGCCAATCTTCAAAAGTCAAGTCAAGTCACAGGTGATCGTCAGGAGTCAAGTCAACTCACAGCAGATCTTCATGAGGCAAGTCAAGTCACAGTTGATCTTCCTGAGTCCAGTCAAGTCACAGTTGATCGTCATGAGGCAAGTCACAGCTTATCTTCATGAGCCAAGTCAAGTCAAAGTTGTTGTTCATGAGTCAAGTCAAGTCACAGCTGATCGTCGTGAGTCAAGTCAAGTCACAGCTGATCTTACAGAGTCCAGTCAAGTCACAGCTGATCGTCATGAGGCAAGTCAAGTCACAGCTTATCTTCATGAACCAAGTCAAGTCACAGCTTATCTTCATGAACCAAGTCAAGTCACAGCTTATCTTCATGAACCAAGTCAGGTCACAGCTGATCTTCATGAACCAAGTCAAGTCACAGTTGTTATTTATGGGTCCAGTCAAGTCACAGCTGATCATCCAGAGTCACGTCATGTCACGTCACAGCTGATCATCCTGAGTCATGTCATGTCACAGCTGATCATCCTGAGTCATGTCACGTCACAGCTGATCATCCTGAGTCTTGTCAGGGCACAGCTGATCGTCAGGTGTCTTGTCATGCCCTGTCTGTTGCACCCAGATCGTCAAGGTCAGTCTTTCAGTATCCCAGTCTGGTATCTAGTGTGATGGACACCCCACTGGTGTCTGCACGCACAGCTGGTATCCCCAAACCCACTCACTCTAACCTTTCTGTTCCTGAACTAATTCCCCTGTCTGAAGTGTTTCCCCTGATGGGGATCGCTTTTTGTTGTGTTTGGGCTGCATACACCCCCACAGAACTCTCAGAGGTGGCAGCACCCACTATTAGGTCTCCAGAGTTGGCGGCTGAAGCTGCAGAATCTCCTGAGGTAGTGGTGCTCGCTGCTGTGTTCCCCGAAGCGATGGTGCCCACTGCAGTTTCTCCAGAAGTGGTGGCGCATGCTGCAGAACCTCCCGAAGCGGCGGTGCTCGCTTCAGCTCCTTGCGTGGTGGTGGCGCCCAGAAACGCACTTTCAACCTGTCATGTCAAGGTCGAAGGAACCTTTGCCGACCTCTCCCTGTATCCTGAGGGCACTACTGTAGAACCTCCAGAGGTGGCAGCATCCGCTGCAGAACCTCCAGAGTTGTCAGTAGTACCCACCTGTGAACTTCCTGTTTGTTCTGTCACGGCTATAAAGGGCATCTGTGAACTCTCTGCCCGTCATGTCATGGCTATGGAGGCCATTTGCGAACTCTCTGCTCGTCCTGTCACGGCTATGGAGGCCGTTTGTGAAAGAGCTGTCTGTGCCATCCATGAGACTGTATAATGCTCTGTCTGTTTCTTGTGTCTCAGTTTTCCCCAGGTCCCAGTCCCTGCCAGGGAGGACTCCTGTTCCCGAGTATAGCCCACGGAGGGCTCCTGTTCCCGAGTATAGCCCACGGAGGGCTCCTGTTCCCGAGTATAGCCCACGGAGGGCTCCTGTTCCCGAGTATAGCCCACGGAGGGCTCCTGTTCCCGAGTATAGCCCACGGAGGGCTCCTGTTCCCGAGTATAGCCCACGGAGGGCTCCTGTTCCCGAGTTAAGCCCAGGGAGGGCTCCTGTTCCCGAGTTAAGCCCAGGGAGGGTTCATGTTCCCGAGTTAAGCCCAGGGAGGGTTCATGTCCCTGAGTTAGGCCCGAGTCTCTCCATTTCCACATGGACCTGGCCCACCGTCCCTCCCCCTGTTCCGCCTCCGCTCCACCACCCTCCTGGATGGTATTGTGTTGGGAGCGTCTGGAAGCCGCTCCTTCACGAATCCGGTCCGTAGCCTTCTGGCCGATTACCAGTAGAGGTCACTCTACCATTACATTGACTCTCACACTACACAGACTGTTACATGTCACTCCGGACTACAGTTCCCATCATCCATTGCACTTACACAGCTGAATTCACTGATCACACAGCCTTCACTAATCACACGCTCACCTGAGAGCCATTACTCCTTCTATTTAACACCCACTCAGTTCCTGTTCCGATCGCCAGATGGATCCGCATTGATAATAATAAGAAATGCTTTTTGAGCAGCAAATCAGCATATTAGAATGATTTCTGAAGGATCATGTGACAATGAAGAATGGAGTAATGACTGTTGAAAAATCAGCTTTGCCATCACAGGAATACATTATATTAAATATATTCAAATAGAAAACAGTTATTTCACATATCTTTCATAAATATAAAAAAAATAATAATAATAAAATTACTGACTACCAAAATTTTTGAACGGTAGTATATTTACACTGAAAATTTCTTTGCAGTGTAAAACTGATGCGAAAAGAGCCCCAGGTTACTGCATGTGCTTTCCAGGGAGTGTGTGAATGGTTCATTTCGCCATAAACACACAAAGAAGTGTGTGTTTGTCTAGGGGCAGTTCACACACTCATTTCCTGATTTCTTTACGACACACAATAACCTGCCCTAATGACATGTTTATAAAGAAACGAAGGACTGCACAGCTTTAGTGTGTGTGTGCTTTCAAGTGAGTGTGTGTTCAAGTGTGTGTGGTATGGCATCATCCCCTTGCTCTTCCTTTGAACGAAGCCTCAGGAATGCACTTCTGCAATCCTACAAGAGTAAGCAGTGTAAATCACCTTCTAAACACACCTGGCCAGTGCTGATTAATATCTCAATCATTTACACCTGGGCAGGTGAAGCCTGTGGCTTTAATTCCACAGTAGCTTTGATGTTACTGCATTTCATTTTCTCAGCTAATTAATATACAGACAGTGTGGTTTTTACAAGAATATGACAATGCTGGGTGTGTTAGTGAGAATGTCTCTGTTTGTGTGTGTGTGTGTGGGGGGGGGAATGTTTTATATCATCAGCAGTTAGTTTATGGTAGTGAATAGGCATAAATAGTTAGGGCAAAGGGGATTTCAACATATACCAATATACTAGTTCAAACGTTTGTGGTCAGTATTTCTTAAAGAAATTCATACTTTTATTCAGCAAGGATACATTAAATTTGATCAAATCAAAAGTGACAAAGGCATTTTTAGTGTTCTAAAAGACCTACATTTCAAATACATGCTGTTATTTTACATTATTAATTAAATAATCCTGAAAAAGATGTAGCACTGTTTCCGCAAAAAACATTAAGCAGCACAACTGTTTTGATAATAATTTAGAAATGTTTTTTGAGCACCAAATTAGCATATTAGAATGATTTCTGATGGACATTGTGACACTGAAGACTGAAGTAATGGCTGCTGAAAATTCAGCTTTGTCATCACAGGAATAAATGACATTTGAAAATATATTCAAATAGAAAATAAAATATATTCAAATATTACATTGTAATAATATTTCACAATATCAGTGCTTTTTTTAACTGTATGTTTGATCAAATACACGTAGCTTTGCCTAGCATATGAGTATTTATTTTTATTTCAAAAAGTCTGAAAAATACTTTGAGACTTGGGGCGTGGATTCTTTGGACTTGAGCTAGTAAGCAACAACCTAGCAACAATCCAGAACACCCTAGCAACTGCATAGCAACACCCTGGCAACCATCCACAACACTCATTACGGTGTAGAGGTTTGCATCACTCATAGTTGCTTAAAAAAAATGTACAAATTATTATTTTTCCAATTTAGTTTAGTGCCATTAGTGGTGAAGAACTGACACATTTCACCTTTAATACAGGGACAACCACTTTCCTCACAAACATACAAAGTTCTCCCTCAAACACTTGTCTCAAGCAATCATAGCCAACAGTAAACACTCATCGTCCTCCACTTGAAGACTGCAGCGGTGCCCTGAGGAGGCCTGTGTTATAGATGAATCTGTGCTGTCTGGTGGTCAGAGGACATCCCCTCTCTGACACTATTTGTGGTTATATATTTTGTAAGGGCCACTTAATGGTGGAGTGGCTCTCCTGTTAAGTGCTGTCTCTCCAACTGCACCGGCCACATGAGAGGCTGCATTACATGCCGAGGGTGGAATTAGCATATAGCGCTTCAATATATCATCCTCATACTGCATCAGGGCTTGACAATAACATCCGTTAACATGCGCTAAGTACCCTAATGTAGCACATCAGTTCATAAATAATATGAGAGCTCGTTCTATACGCACGCGCGTGTGTTTAAACTCTCTCATCATTTACTAAATTATTGGAAGAGACAGAGAATAGGGAACTGAAGTAAATGGACTGCGGTGAAAGAGACCATAAGCACACAAATGAATGCCAGCCATTAAGATCCACATAAACATACACACCTAGAGGGATTGTTTGCACAAAAGTAAACATTTTGGCATCATTTACACACTCTTATGTTGCTCCAAACCTGTAAACGACAGGTGGAACACAAAAAGAGATATTTAACAGAATGTCCAAGCTGCTAACTAACAGCATATAATTGACCTTAAGATACAATTTACCTATAAAGATATCCTTCCTGTTAAAGCTTCCTGTTCAAGAAACAACTGTTTTATAGCTGTGATAAGAAATTTCTTGAGCACCAAATCTGCATATAAGAGTGATCTCTTTTCCATACAATGAATGTAAATGGGGACCAGGAACTGTTGAACTCCAAAGAGGACAATGCGGCAGCAGAAAATCATAACATTATAACATATGACAGTATTGCATTAAGAAGAGACAAAACTTTTAACTCTTCTATTACTCACGAAATATCTTACTTAACAGCCGTGGTCACCATTCACTTCCTTTTGTGTTCCATGGAAAACATAAGTCATAAGGGTTTCCAAAGACAAGATGAAGATGGTGAATAAATGATGACAGGATTTTTCTTTTAATATCGTACAGCATTATTTGTGGTTAGAATAAACATAAATTCAGTCAGATATTACAGGGATAGTTTACCTAAAAATTTAAATTCTGTCATCATTTACTCACACTCAAGTTGTTTCTTTATTTTGTTGAGCACAAAAGAAAATATTCTTGAAAGAATGTTGGTAACCAAATAGTTATTGGTAGCCACTGACGTCCATAGTTTGGGAAAAAAAACACTACTGAAGTCAATGGTTACCATCAACTGTCTGGTTACCAACATTCTTTGGAACAACTTGAGGGTGAGTAGTGATGATAGAATTTTCATTTTTGGGTGAACTATCTCTTTACATTGAATCACCTCCGAATCATAAATGTGCATAACTGAATCATTTAGGTTAAAGAAATTAACATAAACATATGCAACCCTTCACCATGTGAATCCATATTCCATGATTCCGTGGTTAAGAATAAAGACACAACATGTGTGTGTGGACTGTTGGAAGTATATTTGGAAGTGTATGCCAACCATCCATACAGATTAACCTCTGCGAGATGCAGTCTACCTCTCCCATCTGACCCGCGCTCAGGAGAGATCGACGTTACAATCACTCATTTCAATTTGCTCTGAAACCCTATAACCCAACAGCCAGGCCTGCTGGAATTGCGAGCTAATGTGGAGGGAAGGAGATCTATCACCTCTGTTCTTCTGGGGGGCAGCTCACATACTCCCACCCGACACATTCGGCACACTTGAACTTCGACTTGGTCCGCGAACAATGCAACGCACACACGTACACCTGGCCTCCCAGCTGAAACTAACCACTTTAGCTAAAGTGAGTGTTAATTATGGACAGGCAAAGCAGTCAATAAAAGGTTAATGCAGAAGGCAGTGGATAAATTCCTTTAAGCATTGCATCACTAGGCCATCTCCGGGCGGCACGCAAGGCTCTCTCTGTGTCTGATCAATACATTTTACTGTAATGTTCTCTGCATCGATTTCCCTCGCACTCTGAATCCTCCTCCAACTGAGATAAACTAGAGGAGAGGGGGAGTGAAAAGCAAGAACGAACTGATAAATGAAATGATTAAAACCTCTTTTCAGTTGGACTTTCCCTCTCTTTGACATATCGCTGTGGTTTATAGCACAGTGCAGGACTTCACCTACAAGGTTGTACATTACCTGCCCCCCACTCTTAAAGGGAGTAAAATGCCCTTATTAGACAACATCAGAGCTTCTGCCCACCACCATTACGCTGATAGATGTAGGGCTAAAATGCTGGGTACACTGACAGGAGACAATGCTAATTGCATTAGCCCACCAGGAGATCATTTACAACCATACAGCTACAAATGGGCCTGTTTGATAAGGACATTACGGTGATGTTAGCCTGTGTGCTATCCTGTATCTGCATGCGATAAACATTATTTGTACAACAGCATGTCTGTACGAAGTCTGTGGTTTGTATACGCCTGCTGTGAAATTTACAGGTATTTGATGGTGTTACTCATACGGGGTGAATTTTTTTTAATTAATTTCACGCGCACAGGTGTTAAGGGTGTGTGTGTAGTTTTATGATTTTTGGCAGTGATTGGCCCTGTTCAGAGAATGCCATCAAACGAGTCATGCAAAAACAAGCGAGTTGATCATAAATCACGATTTGGCTCTAAGGCCCATGCAAGCAATCACATCTCCAATATAAGAGTACGAACAAGCACACTGATAACATCTTCAACAGACTCTTCAGACAGTCTCATTTAAAACTATAAAAATGTTTTTTTCCCTATCGTTTCTGAATGGAGCTGGAGACAAATTTAAGATTAAGTCAAATGAACTGGTAAAGTTTGAATTGGGTAGTGAGTACTAAACTAAGTTAAATGTATTGAGCTATTTAAGACTGAATAAATCTGAACAGACATTATTTGTCAATGAGTTTTAGGAACAATAACAATTGAGTTTCATCAAATTTCCCTGTTAACTGAAATAAAAATAAAACTAGCATTAAAGGGGAAAAACTTAAACTGAACTAGTCTACAATCCATTTTCAAGACTCCACAATAAAATAAAATAAACTCTGGAAGTAAGTAAATAAATAAATACAAAATCTTAGTAAGCATGTCTAAGTGTGTGTGCAGGTGGGTGAGTATGTGAGTGAATAAGTGGCATGCGATTCTTTTAAAAGGCCTAATAAAACTAGCATCTGATCTACCATTTCCCCCAATTAATGGCTACAAATAAACAGACCGAAGTAGTTTCCCTCTTTTTCTTTCTTTTGCCACGTGTGTAAGTGGGTTGGGAGACAATGAGCGGAGCCATATTTGGTGGCAATGAGTCCACCAGAAGCAGGAGGGCTTTAGCATCTGCACGCCAACAGCTCACAGCAGACCACATGAAACAAGCTCTCCCAAGCTCTGCTACAGGACACACAGACACCGCAAGAGAAATTTGGGACACACCCCACCAACACACCTTTACTCAGACACGCTTGTTTGATGTGGTGAGAGTGGGTGTCTGGGTCCTAAAACAACCAGATGACATGAAACACACACACACACACACACACTCACACACACACGTGCACACACAGTGGTTGCCTCTAAACGGTTCTCATAATTGGGGTAATAAAAAAGGGGCTAAAGTCTTAAGCTGATTGCAGAGGAGGCCACTGCTGTCTCTGAACTCTCAAAACCAGGTGGACATCTATTAGCCTGTTAACACTGTAACAAATTATCCCACACGCCCCTCCGATCGCCCCCCTCAGGCCTCATGAAAGAATGCAGCCAGATGTCAACACCAGCACCGGTTTACAGCTCACATGACACGCCACTACACACAGAGACAGGTTGTAATAAGGAAGAGTGTGTGAAGAGGGCAACAGTCAAGTCTGAAGTCATTTGTCTGTCAGTCAGCTCTGTTAAATGACACTTGAATGAAGTTGCATGGGTCTCAGTGTCCTTTTGGATGCTGTCCCACCTGGACTGTGGTCCCTCTGGGTGTCATCAAGGTAAAAACAAATAGTGCTGCCGTAACTTGTGCCCTGACACATCCAACCACTCCCTTTTGTCACCTACTGAGGTGACAGTCTGCCGCATACAACACTGTGATATTATGGGCCAAAACTAATTAGTGCGTTTGAACAGACACTAGGGTTTTTTTTCACTCTGATGGTGTTTATTTACATGCCTGAATGAAATATGGAGAGATTAGGAAAAGGTTATATGTGTGTGTGTGTGTGTGTGTGTGAGTGAGAGAGAGAAGGGCCTGAGGGAGTGGAGGTTATGGGGTTCTGAATGTTTGCAGTTTTTCACAGGGGAGTGTTTGAGGGCCAATAAATCTTGGAGTGATCAGGAAGTGGATAACAGCGTGGTTGGGAACACTAACACTGCGTTTAACATGTTAAATGTCTGCCACATGAAAACTGACAAATGCACCAGTAAACCGATCAGTCTTATGGATACATAAAAGGACATAACACCTGTATGCATATGTGTCCTGTACGCTCAGCACGACATAAACAAGCTTAAGCCCTGTGGGCATCACAGAGTGGAAAGAAATGTGACAAAAAGGCCTGTTGTGACAGATATACTGCAACTTCAGTGACCCACACCTGACCGGAGTCACATGACCAGCATCCATTGGACATAAAGCCCACATTATCAAAAAGTCTGCTAATTACAGATATGGCAGATAAAGAAAAAAAATTATTCATAAAGCATGACATTTAAATGAGTAAATACATCATAATATACAAAATAAGTACAAACTCAAAACCATAATTGATCTTAAAGTAATATTTCAACATATACTAATATTTTTCAAATTTCAAGTTGTAAGTTGCATAAATTAACCTTAATTTACACTACCGTTCAAAACTTTGTGGTCTTTTTTTTTTTTAAGAAAATAACTTTTATTCAGCAAGAACACATTAAACTGATCAAAAGTCACTTTAAAGATAATGTTATAATAATAATAATAATGGTACATAAGATTTTTATTTCAAACAAATGTTGTTCTTTTGAATGTTCTATTCATCAAAGAATCCTTAAAAGTGTCAAAATATGTTTTCAACATTGATAATTACAAACGTTTCTTGAGCACCAAATCTGTGTTCATTGTATTGTAATCCTGAAATGAGAGCACTTAAAATAACTACGCAGAAGAACAATGGTGAAATGCATCCTCATAATGAGTTTGAACAACATAGGCTAGTACACACACAAACACACACACACACACACACACACACACAATTAAATGGACAAATACAATAACAACGGATGACGTGAAAGTGATTAGATGATTACAGTGGTGGTAGAAGTGGGGAAAAAAAACTCTGGGTGGTGACACCAGCCCTGAATCATTATTCTAGGCTTTGGGTAATGACACCAGCCCTGTATCATTATTCAATTCAAACAGCAAGAATGAATTCATGTCATCTCATTAGGAACAAACAGAGCCATGTTCTAACGCAAATGCTACTGTTTGCCAACATTTCCGGGACACACCACTAATATTTCACTTCCGCAAACTCAGGACAGGACAGGTAGGTCTCAGTTACTAAGAAATAGTTACAGTGAGAGAGCCGCAGGTGCTAACTGTCATGTTCTCATAAATGACAGCTGCTAATAAGAACGTGTGAAATAGGACGTGCTACCTGTAAATGGGCTGCTATAGTAATTTAAGAGTACTGGGTGTGAAACTGACAAAGTTACAAAGTGACAGATAATAGAATAGGAATTTATTCAAACATGAGCAGCATGCATGCAGAGAATGATCTACATATAATCAGAGTGAAACAACAACAAAAAAAAAATCATAAAATCAAATTAAAGAGATGTGAAAGAACATCCACCAGGTGTTTAAAATCCCGAATCAGCTCCTCCTGCTGTTTGAATAGTGTTTTTGCAGCCTATTAAGTAAATAGTGTAATTAAAACAGTGTGGCATTTAAAAACCTGTGAACTGCCAACAATTTGTTTAAGGGAGCGGTCAGACCGAGCAGGCCCCTCGGGCACTGCAACGAGCAGGTAGCAGAATCACAGACATGGGTAATGCGTGGAGGACGTGTGTTTACACAGTGAGTGCATGTAAGAGACTGAAAAAGGGAAGCAAAATTAAGAGAGCAAATTAAATAACACATTTTCTGTGCATGCATGTGTGTGTTCGTTTAAAAGGATGTGTTCTAGCTGTAAGAAGGAGGTGATGTGTGTGTGTGTGTTAACGGTAATGAAGCACCATAGTTAAAGTGATAGGTAAACACATGCTTGACAGAATCAAACAGGTTATCTTTGTTGTGAATGGATATTTCCCATCCATTGATATTAGGAAATTAATTTGCTGTGTAATGTACCCAGCCCTTTGTCTACACCGTCTGAGCTTTACTAGCGTCAACACGCAAACGAAAAGCCACAATGAGGGTTTACAGAAGCCTTTGTGTTTTTGCAGTGAACTCATACCTGAGACTAAAGAGCACATGAACAATTGATCTGGAGAAGGTTCTTAAAGAGGACAATGGGAATGTTCCAATTCAAACAGAAGTTTCTATAGAGCACAATAGCAGGATAAACATGTGAGATTTGTCTCAGTGTCCAGTAAAACTCTTGTAATGCAATACAACAGTAGCGAATCAGGATAAATACAAAGAAAATATCTATACGTCATGTTCAAAATTGTTTAAAAAGGTTTTTTTAAATCTTTTGGTCCACTTATAAAAGGTTAATCATAATTGTTTTTAAATGACCCCTTCTCTGACCCTTAAATGTGCCATTTTCTGCTGCTTTACCTTCAACAATTCCACATAAACATCCTGTTTGTATGACCATGGGTGGAAAAATGCACATTTACAATCAAATACATCCAAAATAAATAAATAAATAATCACACAATTAAAACTTCATCAACACACAGCTCCACGCAACTTATTTTAAATGATAAAAACATCAAGAGCTCACACTTGCTAAACTGCTAGCATGTTCTTAAGCACCAGTTATTCTCAGTTTAATAAATTAATTGATCATTTATCATATGTATTAAATAATGCAAGCAAAACTCTGTCAGTGTGTGTGTATCAAGGAACCAGGATACAATGTGGTTGCATTTTGCTTAGTGATTTCATTGACTCTTTAAGGGGCCATTCTCACAGAACACATTTTTGTGTTTAAAATCACAAAAAGCAGGGAAGTTGAAGAGGGAAAAAAAGTCTAGAAACATGCTTTCTGAGTGCCAGGTTTTTAGATGCCATGCACACCCATCTACTGCATGTTTACATAAAACACTGGAAGAGCAGCGCAAAAACAGCCCCTAAAGTTGTGGTCACATTAGCTACAGGATCCAAAATCCAAAAAGGTACATTTTCTATTGTCAATAGTGTAGCAATGAATGATGCACAGTTCACACAGAAATCACTTTCAAACCAAGCAACTTTCTGTTGGTCAATATGGCAAATTCACATGACCCTTTTGCCCTCAACCAGTATTCCAGTATTCACCATTCCATCGAGTGAATTCCTTTAAAAATTTTTTTACTGGATTTCAAATCAAAAATATGCAGAACAGCAGTAAATGTGACCACACCTTAACTCAGCATTTTCAGAGACAGTTTCACTTTAACACAATCATGCACTAGCTATTACATTTATAAATGTCATAAAAATATGCGCTAGTATGTCATTAACAAACATGTTCAGCACAAGGGTAACAGACATAATAATTAATTTAAGTGACAGACTGTTATGTCAGGGCAATAATTTGACTGCCTTTTTCTAATTCAAAGAAACCGCATGGGGCTGCCAAATTTATTTATTTATAAAATAAATTCTTAATTCTTTTTGGAGTCAGAACAAAGTTAAAGTTATGAAAATTGTTTTTATAGCACACTGAACTCTTTTTTTCTCAAAAGATCAAGCACAATTTGAATCCTCATAATGTGACCTTTATGTTTTTGCAAGTATAATTCAGCATCGTTGTGTTTAGCAGCAGTAATTGTTTCCTCTGCTTCATGCGATTCCCATTAAAGCTGCCTAAACCACACTGTAATCTTTCTGAATCTCGGTGGATGGCTGTGTTCATCCACAGAGCTCAGCAACGGGGGACGGCGAGATGACCGGCTTAAGGGGTTAACTGCTGATCTGGAAACAGCAGGGTGGATTGCTAAAGGGGCTCAGTTGTTAGACTCGCAGACCCTCAGCTGGCCCGAGGCCAGTGTCTGAGAGCAAACAAGCATGAGCCAGACAGCCCAGTCAATCCGAGAGATTACACTCTTAACAACTGTTTAGCCTCTGCACTCCTGGAATGAAACGACTGACACAAAGTACAGAAAGTTATCATCTGTGGCACTCTGGAGTCTAAAGGATGTCTGTGAATGAGAAAAGGGAGTAAAGGGGCAAAAATGGGCCAGAGAGGAGAAGGAAGAGGAGCATAAACGAGAGGGGGTTAGCCTCTCAAGAGACTCCCAACATACTCAGTACAACATCAACATGTCACCATCCATTCCCCCTCCTTTCTGTAAATCTGAGGACCCTGCAGCCTCTTCAGGCCTAATGACTCCTGACTTGCTCCGTCCACCTCCAGCCAGTCACCGCACACAGCTAGAGCAGACAGAAAATCATTCAGCAGCTTGCCTGGATGAATATTTGATAGGGAGAGCGTATTTTTGCCCATGGTGAATAAGAACACAGTATGTGTGCGTATTGTGTGTGCAATGCATCTGCATGGATCTTGCCTTTTATGCAGCTATTTCAAGGAAAATTCCCAGAGATTGTTTTGTGCCCCATGGCTGATAAACATCTTCTAAAGTAACAGTTCCTCTGCTGTTAGCATCAATCAGTGCTATCCATGAAGGTCAAAGGACAAATTTACCATGTTAACCACATCAGTTAACTCACCTCAACCAATGAAAATCTTTATCTAACCCAGTGCCAAATTGTTTCCTTTGTCAAGAAGCTATAACTGATCTGTTCAGAGTATCTGTTTGTTGTGGCATCTGGTGCAAAGAGTGAGTCATATCTGCAGAGTTAGCCGTTTTACGTCATGAGCGATGTTCGTGTGCTTTGTGTCTTACCTTTAATTGAGCTCTTTAGCCAGGCTTTGGCTGCCTGCCATTATACACACTATAAAACACGGTTTCAATGAAAAACAAACACATGGAATACAATATGCTGTCTGTCAAGAACAAGTTTCCGATTCATTCAATCCTCCACCGGTTTGCTATTTCAGAGCAAGGCATGTGAAGATTTTGTGTCCTCTCCCACGGTATTATTTGTTGCTCTGACACTTATTCAAAGCATCATTATCGAACAAACCCAAAATACCAGGTGAGCCTTTGATGAGGACAGATCACTTAATTAAAATGAACAGGTTATAACACCATGCTCCCTTCCCCTTTTGTTGTTTAATATGAGAGCGAGCTGAGTGCCAAATTTCTCGCCAATGAAGTGGTTTTGAGGTGGTGAAACGAGCAGGAAATCATAGTGACAGAATTACTGCTGCCACCTGTGACCTCGCCGACGATGCCTTAAGCACATTTACATACAACTGTCCTGGGTTCAAAGTGGATTCGGCCCACCCATTTTGAAAGATTTAATTTATTACAGCATGTATGTTAAAACAGATGGCTGAATTATAGTCTATGAGCAGATTTAACTCTACAAACTCACACCCAACCAAATATAATGATCTTAAATTAAACTAGCATTGAGCATCGTACAACGCAAACCATTTTCGACAAACATCAGTTTTTTGACAAGACCTAAACCCTAGTCTACACAAATTCCCAAAAGGACCAAATTACTCTTGCTAACATTGCAGCTCACCTGCTTTTGTTTGGTTCTAATCTAGCAGATCCTACTTTACCACTTGCGTCCTGTTCAACAGGATGCTGAACCCACTGACAAGGCAGGGTGTGATTTATGACAATTAGATTCTCATGTTTGTGAGGTATGAATTGCTGTTAGAGGATGTGTGGTATATGTATACATTCTTTCATAACAGAGTAAAAGATACATTTTGTTTTAGAAAGAGCTATAAGGATTAGCGCAGAGTAAAGAGTGTCCCCTCGTGGTGGATAACAGTCCTGGATGCTACTGACCATGTGTGGCTGGAATGAATATTAGGAATGCATGATGTATTGGTAAAAGATCAGTTATGGGATGATATTACACATTTCATATAGTGCATGCTCATTTCCACATTTTATCCATTTGTATTACCAGTGGCATCACTAAACACTCAGAAGTTATTTTTCTAAAGTTTAATAAAACTGTTAAATGTAATATTTTAGCAAATCTCAAAATTAATATCCATTTTCATACAGTATATTATAATGTTTTGATACCTATATTCAACTTAAAAAGAATGAATTTTTTTTTTTTTTTTTTTTAGACAAAATAGTACAGAATTTTACAATCACAATGAAATCAAAATGGACAATTTTTTTTATTTACAAAATGTTCACGTCACAACAGGGAAGAAAAGATGGTAGCAATTTGTGTCTTATGCCGACTTTAATATTGGCCAAAAAAAAAGAAAAAAGAAAATAAAATAAAATCTAAATGATCAATATTGGCTAAAATTTGAATATTGTTGCATTCCTAATGAATATTTTCATTAAAGAGAAAAAAAGTAGTGGTCGACCGATATATTGCCAAGACCGATATTTCGGCCGATATTTGATATTTTTCAAATATCGGCATCGGCTGATAAGTTCGAGGCGGGACTTTTATTTTGACGGCGCAGAGAACGGCAGCGCCTGAGCACAGAGTGCTCACATTCTCCCTCTTGTTCGCTGTCGTCGTTAACAGTTCTGTCTAATACGGATAGAAGTCTATCTAATAATCAGATAGAATGGTTAAACAAAGGAATTAAAATGTATACAAAAAATACTATAACGATTGCTTTTATATTATTAGTAATAGAAAGGCAAACATTATAATACTATATCGTTTGCCATCAGCATTCAGCAAATACGCATTTATATAATTTAAACAAATCTTTCAATGTCTAATGAACATTTAATTTCACAAACCTTGCAAACTTAGTCGGATCCAGCTGTGAGATCTTGTGAAGGGTGCATTTGTATCCTGCATGATCGCGTGTTCTCTGTGTGACGGTCGGTCCGTGTGAATTGAATGCGGACAGGAGGTGAGTTCAGCTTCACTTCACTTCACACTCGCGATCGATAACTTTAAACTCATGATTTTAAATTATGCTGCGCTTTATGCATTCGCCCACTGCCATATTCATGTAATTTTCACTGTGTGCTGTATGTAAAATGAGCGTTACCTTGGCTTTATTTAAAAAAAAAAAAAAAGATTTCCAATGCACAAAAACTTCCCAGAGTACTGAGTGGCCTGTTGGTTACAGTGTTTCCTTCTTAAATATTTATTTAAGATTGTGAAAAAAAAATTATTTTATTGTGAAAAATACTTTGTCATCTAAAGTATAAGTATGTTTATTTTACACATTTTTTAAATCCATTTTCAAATGATTTCAAATGTCTTAAATATTAATTCAAATACATAAAATTATATTAGCCATCGGCCAATTTTCCAAGATATCGGCATCAGCTGTCAAAAAAACAATATCGGTCGACCACTAAAAAAAAGGCCAGCCAACATCAACAACCAATCATATGCTGCAAAAAGCATGAACATGCTGCCTCTCAAATGACTCTTAGCGTCTGTTGTTATCAGAAACATTGTTTTGTGAAATCTAATAATAATAAATCTAAAACCTAATATGGACCACCTCTAAAGACAAAAGCTAAACAAATCACACAAATATGGCAATGCTAAACCTCCACCTTCACCAGGCGTTCTGCTCACATTACTCCTCTACTGCATGATCTTCACTGGCTACCTGTGGCATCACGTATTCACTTTAAGATATTACTTCTAAAGTTTAAGGCATTAAATGGTCTTGCGCCTCCATATCTGTCTGACCTACTGTACTCCTATTCTCCTGCCCAGTCTCGCAGATCATCTGAGCTTGGTCTTTTGTCCATTCCTCGTTTTCGGCTGTCCACTGTAGGTGGTAGGTCATTTAGTGTTAATGCTCCGAAATTATGGAATTCGCTACCCCTTACACTTCGTAATATACCATCTTTATCTACATTCAAGACTCAGCTAAAAACGTATATTTTTAATATGTATTTTGGATAATATGGCCTTATGTGTTTGTATTGTGTATATGGGTGTGCAAATGTTTTGTTTAGCACTATATAAAGTGACCTTGAGCTATGGAAAGGCACTATATAAATAAAACTACTTCTTCTTCTTCTAAAACAGACTTGATCATTTGATGACGCTACTTCGCTCTGTGGCTAACCCGAAGGAGAGGAGATTTATAGAGAATGCTGGAGGGCAGCTACAGGGAAGGAGACATGATGTGGGTGGCTCCCCATGGCACCCTGCCCCATGGCCCTCTCCTGTAGGCACTGCCTGTCCACCCCACACATCACTCACGCCTCAAATACAGCACAGATAGCTAACCACACCCCATGAGACATGGGCGTACATTGTCTGATCGCTGTTCACAGCACTGAACAGATACAAATGGTTTTTACCATGTAGCTCTGTGGACCCCGGTACCTCTCTCGGTCTCTCTGGCATTCACCTGACAGGGCTGAGCGACAGGCGTGCAAATCTGCAGAGGCTGGATTTAATGCTCTAAAAAGCACACGGGCCACCGCTACCATCCTACCTTTAATCAGAGAGAACGAGAGAGAAAGACAGGCCAGGGTTATGCTCAAATCTCAGACTAGGGGAGCGACATGAACAACAGATGCTCTTACAAACCAAAACAGGAACAAGGAGTCAACACAAGGGAATCGCACACACTCTTTCTGATTGGAACTGCGACATCCTCTCAAGTTGCTCTCATGTCGAACAGGCAGTAAAAGGCAAGTTCAACTCAGTTCTCTGATGCCTCTGGGTGAGGCCCAAACTGTCTCTGGTAAATTATTGCAAACGTAATACAATTTAGAGGCTGTAAACCGAGAAACTAGTTAGCAGAAACGTCCCACATACTGTAGCAACAACAGTCAAATAAGATGCATGATATATTGGTACATTATCAGTTATGAGCCAGTATTACAGATTTTTCATTTATCATATCGGTCGGTTGTTAAGTGTCCGTTAATGCATATTTTATATATAACACATGCTCATTTCCCCTATTTTTACAATTAGATTACCTTTGCCATCACTAAACACTCACAAGTTAATCTCTAAAAACATTAATAATTTCATAACACTGTTAAATATAATCTTTAGCTGATCTCAAAATGAATATCCATTTTGTCATACAGTGCATTATAATGTTGTGATGCCTAAATTCACTTGTAGTATTTAAAGGTGCATTCAGTAGTTTGGTGCTAATTTAAAAGGTTTTACATAAAAAAATGCATTGTGTTTTTGTGAAGACTCATGTGAATTGTTTATATTCAAATGAGATGAAGTCAGTGCTCATAACAGTTTTCTATAAAAAGTGTTTTAGTTATGTATGGTGTTTCACTAAACGTTGAGGAAACTTGGAGTCCATAGTTTATTGGCTGTGAGGCCCAAACTGACTCTGGTAAGCTATTGCTAATGTAATACATTTCAGAGGCTGTAAAGTGAGAAACTACTTAGCAGGAATGTTCCACCAAAGCTACAACAGTTAGTCAGTCTTGGGGTAATTAATGCACCATGTTTTGATTGTTATGGAATTTAAAACTGCTTTTATGAGTGTAATTTTCAGCCTACACACACTGGAGAACAGACTCAACAAGCTATTGCTCTCCAATTTTGTCATGAACTTCCAACCCACATATTTCTGACTGCCTACAGAAAATGGTGAAACCCTTTGAGTAACAACCTGGATTTGGAATATAATACTGTAGAGGAGAAGTGTAGCAAAAAAAAAAAGTGTGATGTTCACAAACATGCAGGAGGAAGAGTACATAGAAAGGAGAATATGCACACATATGGAATAAAGGGCTGAAATGAAACATACGGAAGTGAAATAAGAAGGGAAGAGAAGACAGGCACTGAAGAGGCGTTTCCGCTCAAGTCCTCCGGCATTGGTATGTTAATGCTGCCAGCTTCCTCTGCTTATCCTACACAGGATCTTGCTAAGGCATATCGCCTTCAGCAGAGCCTGGCATGAACCTGGCACCAACACCACCTCACACACACAAACACACATCAGTCTGCCCCTTTCTAGCTATTTAGTTATTCATAAGGTGGCATATGTGCCATCCTGACACACAGTACATGACAAATGCCACGTCTAGTCATTCGCTCATGATTGCAGTATGATCGCAAATCTTTGCAGTGAAATCTATCCATTGAGTTATAATTATTAGTGATGGTGGTAATGGACAGGATGCCAACAAATGTTGTTGATTGAGCTAAAAGGGATAGTTCACCCAAAATTTTAATTCTGCCATTATTTACTCATCCTCATGTTGATGCAAACCTGCATGACTTACTTTCTTCTGTGGAACTAAAAGAAGATATTTTGAGACATGTATTAGTGTATTTTAGCCGATAAATGGAATTCAATTGTCACCAAAATTGTTTGGTTACCAACACTTTTCAAAATTGTTTTTGTTTTTTTCTTCAGTTGTTCAACATTGCATTGCTTTGCATGCTGGATCTCTGCCTTTGGCACTTGGTTTAGTTTGGTGTGCTAAACACGTGTAGCTGGCACTATTAAATTATTGCCATATCAGTGAGAAACAGTGTCAAATAAATTTGCCAAACCTAACAAACATAAACAACCTCATATTGTGCTGCAATATGTGTGCTATTCTTTTATACTGAGAGGGTAGTAAATAGAATGTACAATATACCAAATGGTGAGACATATACACTGAAAAAATATATGGAGAGAGAGAGAGAGAAAGAGAAAAAGAGAGTGACATTTCTCCCCACTTCTCTTCAAACAAACGTGTCCACCAGGAGAGGACTGCATTGTCTAAGCTGTAGCTAAAGCTGGATGCCTTATTTATTGTTTTTAATTGCTCTGTTGATCAATGGCTTTCAACAAAACTCTGTAATCAGTGTTGGGGAAAGTTACTTTTAAAAGTAATGCATTACAATATTGCGTTACTCCATAAAAAAGTAACTAATTACGTTACTTAGTTACTTTTTATGGAAAGTAATGCGTTGCGTTACTTTTTAAATCTGGACAGGACATGCTTGTTTGATTTTAAAATAAAAAAGTTATATTTTTGGCAAATATAAAAGCCTTTTCACACCAAAAGTGAAATGAATAAGCCTCAGGCTGAAGGGAAAGTAAATTTACGTCCGTACAGTAGAATGCAGAAGAAGAAACTTCAACACAATAAAAAAAGACACACAAATGTTTGTCTAGAGTAATTTTTTCTTCGTGTGGTTGAACTGGATCATTGAAGGTCAGAAGCAAATAGAATGAGATTAAATACATAAAGGATATTTGTGTTGTTTAAAATTTAATTATTGCAGGTTTGCGTCATATTCTGAGTTGCATTATTTTTATTCATTTTGAGGAATACTGAATCTGGGTTTATTTTTTGTTAGTTTTTTTGTGAGTGAGATGAATTAATGAGAGCTGTCAAACAATAAATTGGTAAAAAAAAAAAAAAAAGTAACTTTGCGTTACTTATTTGAAAAAGTAACTCAGATATTCTCTTGTAAATTAAAAAGTAGTGCGTTACTTTACTAGTTACTTGAAAAAAGTAATCTGATTACGTAACTCGCGTTACTTGTAATGCGTTACCCCCAAAACTGTCTGAAATAATCATCCCACAATAGATCTGTTACCGTTTCTGACAAGCTGAATAAAATACTGAGCAGCACCCTGGGAGATTCAACAGAGGCTTATGAAAAAGAGAAGACAGGAATATTTTGATGCAAACTAAAGTTGTTGTTTTTGCCCTATGATTAAGCAATATCACATGAGAAAGAGAGCTGTCTGAATATCAGCATGGCTGTGATTCGGTCATAGGTAATGACAGTCATGCTAAAATTACTGTTTTTGAAAGTCTCTTATGCTCACCAAGGCTGCATTCATTTTAAATAAATACAGTAAAACATTAATATCCAGAAATATGATTACAATTTAAAAATAAATGTTTTCAATTTTTTAAATGTAATTTATTTCTGTGGTTCTGACCCCCAATTTTTTTATGGTAATCAGAAAAGTTTGAGTCAATTTTCTTTACCATGAAAATAGAGGTCCAAACCAGGTAATTAGGTATTATGTAAAACTGGATTAAACAAGAATTGTTTGACATTAGTACTGCTCACTTTGAGTGTATCTGTAGCTGCTTGTAAGTCACCCTCTGCAGAACAAAGCAAACTATACCTGAAATGAAATAGCACCTATCACTGACATTTGATGGGAACACGAGACTGACACTTTTCTGTGCATGTATATTCTATATGTAAATGAACTCAACATCAAAACACCTTCCCTTTTAACAGGTTAAGCCTTACTACAATATACATAACCAAGCCATTGCTGTACATTTTGCAAAGCCTTATGAAATTTTAAACAGCCAATCAGGTGGCATTTATTCTCTTTAATCTCCTGGAGGCAGCCAATGGGGAAAGAGCCTTGGGTGAGCAGGGCCCAGCAGGGATCCAGCCTGCGGCTGCTAACACTGCCTGTGCTAAACTAAACACTAAAACACTCAAATTTATGCTTATCTACCACTAAAACTTTCAGCTTTAACTTTATGTTTTGCTTTCACACAGCACATGAAGAGGGATCCAAAAAGCCTTGTTTTATTAAGCAGTGAGGTTGTTGAATATCATTTTATGCATGACCAAAATCTGACTTTATCATCCAAATTCAACAATTCTCAAACCACTAGAGAAGCCAAAACTACAACCAAAGCTCCATGTGAAACTTATCTAACACAAAGAACTGATGCTGAGTATGTAGCATCTCATTCTTACTGATTCACTACAGCCATGAGAAACAGGTCAGACATGAAGACTGCAGAAACATCACTCCGGCATTAGACTGCTCTCCTCTCATCCACATCTAGACTCATGCTTCATTTCAAGTGACAGGCCACTTATAAAAGACTCATAGCGAAAGCCAGCCCATACTCACGTCCTGAATATGTACTGCATTTAAAGAACTTCTTGACAGTTCAAACAAAAATAATGACAAATAAAATAAATAATAAAATGTAAATGTTAGTGTATTTTGGTAATTGCTTTGGGCAGCTGAACCATTCTTCAAAATACCTTAGTTTAGTAAATGATGACAGAATTTTCATTTTGGGTGAAATATCCCTGTATTAAAATATATACTGTATAGTATATACTAATATAGAATAAGTACTGCAGGGCATTTTTTATTATTGTTGTTTTATTTGTAAGGGTACACAAATAAACAAATGCATGACACACTGTATACTTCCAGAAAAAGTACACATTTGTATCTAAATGGTCCATATTGCTGGTACATAAAGTGTACATATTCATACCTAAAAGGCACAAAAGAGTACCTTTTGAAAAGGTACCACTCCAGTGACAGCGTTTGTACCTTTTTTTCTGAGAGTGTAGCAGAGTTAGCCTATGGTTATTGTCAGCTGCAATTAAGATGTCTGTTTCTGGATCAACATCTTTTGTTGGTCTTAGAACAACATTCCTGGCAAACATAGTAATAACGTTCACCATTAACAAGCACTCACATCTTACTGGTTTACAGGAATATTGTTCTAAGACCAACAAGGATGTTGATTGAGGAAACATTTCCTACTTGGATAAATAATGGCAGGTGAGAGAAATGTAGCATTTAGTCATCACTGTAACTTAGTAGCGTATTATAAGTACTGTAACAGAACCAGACAAACCCTTAAAGGCAGTCATACTCTCAAATAAGCACATGTGCACGCACTTCTGTTGCTCTATCTAAACTGAGATCAACAGCGGCTCATAGGTAGTCCATAAGAATGATCTTGCCCTATAGTCTTCATTAGCAAAGCACTTTGAATGATAAAGAAATCCCAAATCAATCTGCTATCAGCACTCAGAGACACAGGTTAAGCACAGATAAACTGTCACTCAATTACTCTCTCTCTCTCTCCCTTATTCTCTTTCAGTTTTTATTTCTATCATCATTTTCTATTTCCACACCCCCTGTAGTTTTTCTTTCTTTCTGGTTTGTTCAATTTGCATTTGGTTCTAATTAGTCTGATGCCTCTCCTCTGATTCTCTTCTCTTCTCTTCTCTTCTCTTCTCTTCTCTTCTCTTCTCTTCTCTTCTCTTCTCTTCTCTTCAGCTGTGTGCAAACGAGCGTACGTGATGCTGACAGTTTGACAAGGCCCTTAGCCGCGCTGTGGAGTGTGTAACAACAATCATTAGTGAACACCTAAAGCTTGGGAGCCCATTAAAACGGAGGAATAGGACACACACACACACACACAAATTTACCTGCTCTCATAATGCATGTGTGCACTTTACATACACCACTCACATCTCTAAGCATCCAAAACACACACACACACACACACACACACACACACAAACCCACAGGGAAGTCAATATCTCTGATTTCCCCTGTCAGCGCTGTGGCAGGCTACCTTAAAGAGACATCAATCTGTGATGTCAGCACTTATCTAATGAAGCCTTTCAGATCGATGGGCACACTGCCCGCTAAACGCACTCCCACACACCCAAACACACCAGATGGATGCATTCTCTAATGAATGAACAGACGTAACCATTCCATCTCAGTGCTCAATGATATCATCTTAATGACAGAGAGGGGGGGCACCGAAAGAGCTGGTGTTTTATGTGTTAATTATTATAACTGTACTGATCAGTTAATGACTGTGTGTGTACACGTGTGTGTGTGAGAAAGTGTCTGTAAATAAAGCTGTGTGCTGCAGTGGCATACGCTATCTTTCCGCATCATTAGGCTCGTTGGGCTACACGCTTGTGCAAACACACACACACACATACACACACACACACACACACACACACACACAAGAGGGCCATTTATGTGTCTATAGGCATCTGTGCATGATGATAGGCAGCCTAACATTAAATTAATGGAGAGTGGACTGTGCAGGCTTCACCTCGCACACACACACACACACACACACACAAGCCCAATCAGATACTCTCATATAACACACTCTTTGTGCTGGCGTGCGGTGATGTAACACATTTACTAGTGCGGCTGATTTACTAGTAGAGCTGCATGCTGGTAGAAATTCTGGCATAAATGCTTAACTAACTTAGACGAGTGCACTTGCACACATTGACCTACCAATCTAAACCAGTGTTTCCCAACTTTTTTTTTTCACAGTTTTGATCAGTAAACAAATCGCACGGCACACCACTAAGCACTGAAACATAGCAAAATTGAACAAATACGCATTGCTTCAAATGGCATATTAAAACTGGATATTATATATTAAAAGTAGTACTCACATTTAATGTGAAACCTGAGCTTAAGTCAGGTAGGAACACAAGGTCATAGGTAGCTTTATGTTGTTGGTGATGACAAAACAACAAATTCACATATCGTCACTGTCGGGTGGAAACATTCTATGTCCAAAAGCACTACCACTTTCAGAAAATGTAAAAACTATATATATATATATATATATATATATATATATATATATATATATATATATATATATATATATAT
>NW_015505573.1:238674-241351 GCF_001515645.1 Sinocyclocheilus grahami
TATATCTTTTAGTAATTAAACAGTGTCATCAGAGTTGGTATTGTGGCTTTATATATGATCAGACACTTAATGTTACGAGGCTTTTGACCAGCGAAAGACGGCAATATTTGTTTTGTCCATCATTAGAACGCCAGCATCTAAGGCAGTAAGTGCATCGCATTACATTTATATCAACTTATAGTTTACAAAGTTTATTGTAGCTATATGGGCGCTCAGTTTTTGTTGTTGAATACATTTGGCCAAAATGTCATGATATAAAAGATGAAGCGCTATGCACAGGATATATAAAACAGTACTGTAGCTCTTCTCTACTCTTCAAACACACACACACACACACACACACACACAGCCTTTATAGACAGTGTTTCTTGAGTAAAGAGAACGCTGTACTTATTCAAACATCAGTTCTGTATTTAACCTTGCACTGCGAACGAGCAGAGATCTGTCTCCAGACTACGCGTGGCGCTTCATTCTGAATGGAGGAGGGTGGAGTTATGAGGTTTCGCTGACAGTTTGATGATCCAATAGCGTTACGAGGTTTAGTCACAAGCTCTTTTGAATGCATTTCATTGGTTAAATATTTGTAAAACCCACAAACGGATGTAAAGATGACCAATACCACTGATTTAAAATAATAATAATAATAATAACGAAATATAACAGAGATAGAACGTTTTGATAATTTTCACGGCACACCTGACAACTTGTCACAGTACACTAGTCTAAATCTAAACAGGGATATACCATAATTATAACTATAAATAAAATATAATAAAATAAAACAAAAATATTACTTTTTTTCTTCTAAGGACACCCCCAGAAGGGCCTGAAGTCCATGTGGAAAATTACTTAGATGATGGTGCTATTGGAAAATTTGGTAACACCAAAAGAAATGGCAGATCACCGAATAGCTATTACAAATGGTGGCTTCAGTAGTCAATTATAACTGACCTATAATTTACTGAAAAACATTTAAAAAATCACTTAATCCCCAAATTTACGCTTCTAATGCAGTCCCCTGCAAAGCATGCTGGGAACTACAGATCCACTACCTAGTTAGTTATGCCAACAAATTATTATTTATGCAGTTTTAACACAAATTAAGTAAACTTTCATTTTAAATATATTAGGCGGAGTTAACACAATGAAATTAAGTTGTTACAAAACGTTTAAAAATCAGCTCATTTTAATAAATTTAACTGAACAAGAGGCCCATTTTATACTCTATAAATAAAAATAAATAAATTCTACATTATATATAAATTCTACTGTGGAATAAATAATAGATCACACATATTCTTCTACACACACAAACAGTTCAATTTACTGCAGCACAAATCCTTTGTGTTCAGATTTGTCACACCAGGCCAATTACAGTCATCAGGAAGACAGCTGCTTATTGATAGTCATCGTGTCCGAACGGCGATTTCACTCACTAGTTTGCATGTCTTTACATCAAGCATTGATTAGCCTGCTGTAGCAGTTTCTGTTAATATTGCTCACCCACACAAAATCCATACAAGACCTGTGTGTGTGTATGTGTGTGTGTGAGAAGAACAGAGATAACTGGGTCAGAGTGAGACACACTGTACTATTAGTACTTTAATTCTCTAAAATGCAATAAACACAGCAATGATGATCTGTGTAAAAACAAACTAACAGCATATACCTGTTTTTTTTTCTTCAATAAAATCATATAAAAGGCTAAATGTTAAATTAGAAAACAACCAAACAAAAATACAGATAATAAAGCTATTGTTATGGTTAATTCAGGGTTTGAGGGCTACTGGATATGTGTAAGCTCATTTTTGGATCTGAAAAGAAAAACAAGGCACGTCAGGGGAAGGTCTATTGTTGTCCAGACCAAATCTCATATTTTGTTCAGATATTGGAAAAGACCCCGAGTACCACTTGATATCTCAGACAGAGAGAGTGAAAGAGGAAGACAGACCCCCTGATGAGAGTGAGTGTGCCATCTGATGAAATTTCTCTCAGCACGATATCAGGGGTCAGAGAAATGTGTAACACCCTCACAAACATAGAGATTTGCTCTAATACCACACATAACAAACACATACACAGAGAGATAACAGAAAGCACACCTGCTCTATGTGTGGAGAGGAAGGTCTAAAGGCAATCTATACAGTATTTTGACAACATGTGTTTTGAAAAACGACCATCTGACCTCTTTCTGAACTACAGGTTTCTATACACACTAAAACAGGAACTGACAACAGGAACAAGTGCAGCTTACAAAGGGGTCATATGATGCAATTTCTATTTTTTCTTTCTCTTTGGAGTGTTACAAGCTCTTGGTGCATAAAGAAGATCTGTAAAGTTGCAAAGACTAAAGTCTCAAATCCAAAGAGATATTCTTTATAAAAGTTAAGAGTCAGCCACACCTACCTAAAATGGCTCATTCTAACACGCCCCCACATGTCTACGTCACTATGTGAGAAGATTTGCATAACACCGCCCAAATGTTCACGCAAAGAAAGAAGACATAACTTTTATTCTCGCTGTAGTATTGTTGCCACCGCCGCCATGTTGTGAAGGCGCTGTGTGTTTCGTTGTGAAAGCGAAACTACTTTGTTTGGCCTTCCAAAAGAGGATGATATCGCTTTGTCATACCTGGAGCTGATCCGTGCTGGTCGCTGAGGAAATACATCAACTTCGC
>NW_015505573.1:241406-241701 GCF_001515645.1 Sinocyclocheilus grahami
CAAGCCCGCCGGCCACTCCTTCGTCGAATCCGCCGGCTGCGCCATTCTCAAGCCCACCGGCCTCCGCTCACTCTAGGCCTCCGGTCATTCCTCACTCTAGCCACCGGCCTCTGCTCACTCTAGGCCGCTGCTGCGTGTGACGCTGTGTTTCGTTGTGAAAGCGAAACTACTTTGTTTGGTCTTCCAAAAGAGGACGATATCCACTTTGTCGCCTAGAGCTGATCTGTGATGGTCGCTGAGGAAATACATCAACTTAGTGTTGTGGATCGCCGGATCGGCTTTCACCGTTTTCACC
>NW_015505573.1:241869-243457 GCF_001515645.1 Sinocyclocheilus grahami
GTCATTATAATCCGTAATTATGTCCCCACTGGATGCAACAAATGCCTAGTTTATATTGGGTTTTAATGTTTAATGTTTTTTTTGTCTCAACGCTCCGGGACACAGCATCACAGTATGGTGAGGGGCGTAACATTTCCGTCACACGCTTGAGGTATTCGGCCAATCATAATGCACTGGGTAGCTGGCCAATCACAGCACACCTCGCTTTTCAGACCGATGAGCTTTGTAAAAATCGGCGAGTTTCAGAAAGGCGGGGCATAGAGGAGAAACAATAATGTACAGTATGTGGAAAATAATGTGTTTTTTTAACCTTAAACCGCATAAACACATTTCATTACACCAAATACACAAAATAATGTTCTTTTTAGCAGCATCATATGACCCCTTAAAAGGATCAAAATAGAGTGAGACTAAAACAATAAATCAAGACCTACAACGAATCTGCACCTGCAGAACTCAGAAACAGCATGCAACCAGCGGTACATTTCAAACGTTAAAGCATAAGTTTGATATTTCTGTTTTTAATTTGTTGTATACATTTGACTATAAAGTTATGACAAATACGATATTTGCATTATGGGGTGTGCACATATCCACTCCATGGAGTGTTGATCAGTGTGAATAAATCATAAAACATTAACATAAAAAAAATAGCATAAAACGTGAAAAATTAAGGCGCTATGTGTGTGTATAGTGATGTATATATATATAGTGTGTGTGATTCTAGTGAATCAGTTCACTCAGATGGTTACTGGAAATGAACACCAATTTGAGTCACTGTGGGGCATTTTAAGTATTTTTATAGACTAAAATGTTAATTTAAATGCTGTTTATTACTTTTTTGGGGATTATGTTAACTAATATTAAGTCAAGGTGCATTTTAAGGTTCTCAAAAAAGAGAGGAGAGGGAAAAAAGAGGTAGAAAGAAGGAAGAATACACTGTAGATTCAACTTAAAGCATCCGGGACCGAGACCTATCAGCATTCATCCCCTCTGTGTGTCATTTCTTTATATAATAACAGATAATGACTCAGGCAGTTGTGTGGGCAGCCTTTGGCACAGAGAAGACCCATGGGGGCTGCTGGTTTGGCACCGAGCGATCCTCAGAAATAAGTACAGGCAGGCAGGAGGCAGTCTATTGGCCCAGAGTGATGGCTCGCTTGTTGCTTATCGAAGCCCAATAAATCTACACATGGCGAGCGAGATATGAGAACGCTTATCTCATCTACTCCCTTACTCACACATCCATACATATTCTTCAGATTTACCCGGGGACGGAGAGGTTATTTAGCTGAATAAAAAAAGAGAGAGAGAGAGAGAGAGAGAGAGAGAAGAATAATAAGCAGTGGGTTGTGAAGTAAAAAAAAGGCTATATTGAAGAGGAGGAGAGAGAGGCTGATAATACATATATATGGGGAGTAAACAGAGACGCTCTGAGACTCTCAGCAACAAAGAAGCTTTAGAGAAAGATGACGCAATAAACTACCAAATAAAATCCTCTCTCTCTCTGAAAATGCTTTAGAGGTGAAGGCAATAGCGTTTACCTGCTAAATTGTAAGGGATTCAGCACTTTCGAGGATTGTTGGGG